>NW_012148174.1:2405421-2408516 GCF_000956105.1 Propithecus coquereli | reverse complement strand
TGACGCCACGGCACTCTAGCCGGGGCAACACAGTGAGACTCTGTCTCAAGGAAAAAAAAAAAAGAGAGAGAGAGATGGGGGTAGAAGCTGCCAGTCTTTGAGGCCTAAACCAGGAACCAAGCACGGAGTCCCCTCCCCTGCATCCTATTGGTCAGAACAGTCACAGAGCCCACCAGATTAAGGGGAGGTGACATAGACCCCCACCTGTCAACAGGAAGAGTCTCAGGGAACTCGCGGCTGTCTTTACGCTGTTACAATCCAGCGGCAACAGCTGTCCACCCTGGGCTGATTTGTTTCATCTATACTCCTGCCCGCTTCCTCTACCCCTCTGCTATTTAAAATAAAACCCCAGACAGCATATTAATTCATCCATTGCAGTTAAGTTTTAAAGCGCTGTGGTGAGTAGAGGAGAGAACAACTTTTAGAGGAGTTATTTATTCATTTTATTTCGGAGGCTTTTCTTTCATTCATACTTCTTCCCGTTTCGAAGGTGCCTTTCTTCCAAGAAATCTGTTCGAACATCAAAGAGCATCCCCTGTCCTGTGTAGGTTCTGGAGAAACACAGACTGGACTGGGAGTCAGGAGACGGGGTTCCAGCATCCCAGCCACCGACCGGCTCTGGCAATGACGATAGTAACGAGGACAGCTACCTTTTACCAAGGCCTCGCCGCGTTCACCGTTTCCATTCTGCCGGTGCCATTTGACAGAGAGGGGCTAGAAATTTAAGCCACTGGCCCAGGATCAAAGAATGGCAGAGGCGTGACCTTATCCAAATCCCTCTAAAGCTCTGTTTCCTCCTCTATCCAATGTGGTCAATTGCACAAGCTCGACCTGCTTCGCTCGAGAATAATGTATTAAATGCTCGACAAACCGCTTGGAGAATATTTCAGTATCAGCTTTGGAATAGGTGGTACTTTTTCATGGCTCAGAAATCCCAACAATATCAGATGGTGAGGAGTCTGGCTCGCACTTCTCTTCCGCTGATCTCAGCCCCCTGCGCACCTCCTTTGTGCAAGTAACCGTGTTTGTTATTTATTTATGCAAATGTAGCCAATGCAAATGTGGGTATTGTTATTTCGCTGCTTTCTTACGCAAAAGGTAGCACCTGTATGTGTTCAATCTATATTGAAGATATTCTTGTACCGGCGAGTAGATAGCTTCCTCATCTTTATTGACAGCTGTCTGGTATCTCGTTATGCAAATGTGCCCTTATTTATTTAACAAATTCCCTATTGACGAACATCACCTCTCTGCCCCATCTCTTGCTGTTACAGACAAAGAAGCACAAAGTTTTCATTCTGCAGAAAACAAAGATACAAAATGCCTATGTGAGTATATCATGGGAGGAACAGTCAGTAGCAAAACCTCTTACTTCCTCAACGTGTTCGGTGCTTTCATTCTTTACCCACTTTTGATGTTTAACACAACAAGAAATTCATCAGGTTTGACTTAAAGAACCTATATCTTCTTTGGAGTCTTCTGATCAGGGAACCCCTAGGGACCTGAGAATCAGGGAGCACAAATGTATCATTATTGTTGACACTTTATACCAATCTTGTCTGAGTTTGCTTATTTTAAAACTTCACCCTATACTCCTGGATGCTTCTGGACATGCTGGTCTAAAGTCTGACATCTTACAAAAAATGCTCCTAGGAAAAGGTATCTTTGAGTGTGTGTTTCCTTTGTTACCATTTGTGCAATTAAAAATCCATGCTGGATTCACGAAGGACACAGCCCAGGGATACATGTGATTGTGGACACACAACGAGGGAGCTAGGAGGGGAAATGGGGGCCGAGTCCCGTGGGAGGTAGCACGTGAGTTTGGAAGAGTGTCCCCTTGCTTTGCTTTCTCCTCTTGCTGGTGAGGAGTGATTCGAGAACTGACTTTAAAAGAGGCTGAGTTTGCTGTGCCTTGTGTGGTGATATCCAAAGTGGCCCCAGACTTTTCTCTCTTCTTTTCTCTTCGTCACTGCCTGAAATTCCACCAGTTACAGTTTTATTGGGGTTAAAAGTATCTCGCTTCAAAAGTAAAGATCTTCAATCATTCATGCCTTAAAGTACATCGCTTTGCTCACTCAACCCCTCCTAACCCCCCGCGTGGACCAGCCGTGCCAAAAGGGAATGTAGCCAGGGCTGGGAGCGGATCGTTTTGGAGCCAGGTGGGAGGTGAGCCGGAAAGGAGCTGCAGAGGGAAGGACTCTGGGGTGTTGGAGGCTGAGAACTTTTATTATTTCATCGATAAAAGGGAACAGAAGCGGAGAACAGAGACAAGCAGGAGAGAAGTGGGTGGCCCCCGAGAAACATGGCCCTCCTGGTAATTTTGCTCAAGAGCAGTTCTGCTTATTTGGATACATTTACCAAGAGTGTATCAGTCGCTCTATTGTTTGCCCAGGCTTAGTGTTCTAACTGTAAATTGGAGTCTAGGGATGGCAGAGCAAGGTCCAAGCGGACAGTAAACACTGGTGCATGTAGCTGCTTGGTTTGCAGGACCGTCGGCGCTGTGGCTCACCGACGGAATATTTTGTTTCGCGGTCTGGCTTTCAAAATTCTCAAATCTATCATTATGCCCACACCGAAATCACAAACAACTGAGACCGGAGAAAAGATTTTTCGTGTGGGGAGTGAGGGGAAGGGAAGCAATACACACATTTTCAGAGAACTGAGTTAGTCATTTCCAAAACGATCCAACAGAACCTCAGCTTCGTTGACACCTCCGTCCTCCATCCTCTCTGCAAAGACGCCCCGAGCTGTTGGAGGCTTTGATGTAAGATGCCGAGAACCCTAAAAACGGCAGAGCAGCCTAACGCGGCATCTGTGTTTTGACAGACCAACTTCCAGGAACGAAAAGACTCCTTCATGCAAGAGCATGTGCACTGAACCCTTTCCAAGCTCGACAGAAATGAAGCAATGGTGTCCTTCTTCTCGTACTTCTGCCGGGGGTCCTGCTGATGTCTGCATGTAGCTTCAGGGTCTCCTTTTGATTCTGACTCCATCTCTGTTCGAATGTTTCTTCTTCTCCTTTTGCCGTAGCAAATCCCGTATGTTGATCCCTTCCTCCTTTCTCTCTCTGCACATCGTAAGCGGCATTTCTCCAA
>NW_012148174.1:2398456-2404341 GCF_000956105.1 Propithecus coquereli | reverse complement strand
GCTTGAAGAATATTTTAAGTAGCACTGCTCACCTGTGGGAAACACAGGCCAACAAGTCAGCTTGCTTTTGACTAGCACAGGGTAAACTTGACAACGTTTGGGTAAACTTGGGTAAACTTGACAACGTTTCATTTTCCCGTGCCTTAGTTTTTTTCCTTCTGTAAAATGAAAATTAAAAAAAAAAATCATTTAAAAATAGTACTTAGCATTTAGCACTTTTGCATGTACTATCTTATTTGATCCTGGAAACAACCCCACGAGGGAGGGTATTTCTACGTACAAATCAGTTCGACTTTGGGGACCATTGCGTGCCGTAGACACTGTTGCATCCTACGCGCCCTTCCCTCCTTGCCGACAGATTTTCCATGTGCCCCTCCCTCGGGGAAGAGGACCCTCTCCCAGCTCAGTGGTGAGCCCTGAGCAGTCCCAGCCAATCATAGCGATTTTATTTTCTTGGCCAGTCATTGTGTCAGGGGTGGGCAAATAGCCCAGTTCTGGGGAGTGAGACAGGAGATGAAGTCTGCTGGGGATGGTGGGGAAGGAGGAGAGGAGAGGCTTCTAGGAAAGTCTTCCAGATGCTGGAAAGACACGGCGATGGGATGGTCCCACCAGACCTCGTGCCTGCATCTGATGCCTAGAAGAGCAGAGACCCTGCTGTGACTATGCGAGAAACTAGCCCAGAGAAAAGCCAACAAGTCAGACCTTGATGATGTGGAGTCGCTGAATTAACCCAGCCTGGATCCACCCTACCTTAAGACTTCATGTTACAGGAAGTAATAAATCTCCCTATTGATTGCCAGGGTTTTCTGTCCTATGCAATGGAAGACAATCTAAATCATGTGTCAAATGTGTCAAATCCTACAGGTACATTTGAGTCCTTTGGCTCCAAATGGACTGCTCAGCTTGCACCCATATGAGTTGAAGTCCTCTCCCTGGGCTTCCAAGCGATGGTTCTCAGCCTGGACTGTACATTAAAATCACCTGGGGGCATTCAAAACATACTCATGCCCAGATTTTACCCTCCCAGGCTCTCCTGTGATTAGCCTAGGCTGGGGTCTAGGGCTTGATTTTATTTTCTTTTTTAAGAGACAGGGTCTCACTCTGTTACCCAGTCTGGAGTGCAATGGCACGATCGTAGCTCACTGCAGCCTTGAACTCCTGGGCTCGAGGAATCCCCCTGCCTCAGCCTCCCCAAGTAGCTGGGGGTATGGGCAAGCACCACCATGCCTGGCTATTGATATTTTTTTAAAAGCTCCACATGCAATTTTAATGTGAGAACCACTGGTCTAAAAGCTCCAAAGGACACAGGAGATACAGTTTAGGACACTTTTTCCTTCTTAACGCTATCCTGCCTCACCCCTCCACTCCCCCATCCCACCTCCCAAATATGGGGTGACCATACAATCCTAGTCTACCTGGAACTGTCCCGGTTTGTAACTATTGCCGTGACACAATTACCAATAGCAAACCCCTTTACTCTCAAAAATGTGCCAGTGTGGATGACGGGTGGCCCTAACTAAAAGGACTCTCAGTGGTGCTAGCTTGATCAAGACTCCCCCACCCCCACTCCACTATTTCAATTCGGTGCCTATCCCGGTGTCGTTAGGAGGCTCGGGTGTGTAGAGGACCGATTCAGCTCGCTGAAGTTCTTTACCAAGTGCTACGGTCCCAACCTTGGAGAGTTTAGAATTGGGTAGCAGAGGGTTGGATTGGGAATTAGGACATAATCTCAGATGTCTTGTAGAAAGTTAAGTATTTCCTGAGTTGTTCTTATGTCCTGAATTATCTGTTCCCACCCCTAGTGGGATTAGTGCACGTAGCCCCACCTGAAGGCAGGGAATGTTTCAAGTGATTTTCCCAGGGTCCCGCCAGCCTCAGGATGCCCTGATAATGCACGTCCCGCTGCAGCCCTTCAGAGCTGGAAGAGGAAATTGCACCGAAGCGGAAGAGAGCTCTCGATTTAAGATGCTAGACGGCGATACTGAGAGCAGACAGCTGAAGCATCAAGCAGGGGAAATTGAACGTCCTGAGAAGCAACAACCAAGGAAGGGATATTGAGCTGCTTTGCAACGAGCTAATGAGAGTTTGGGAAGCTTGCTTGGCACTAACAGGGCACTTTGAACATGAGTCAAGCAGCTGAGTGTGGCCATCAGAGGGGGCCAGCCCCGTCTACCAGGGCAGCGCAGGTGGAGTTCTAATTTCACAGAGCCCTGATGAATCTCTGGGGCTAAAGACACATCCAGGGAGCTGGGATGGAGACTCCTAAACAAGAAGAGGCCACCGAGGCTTTCCTCCCGCACTTTCTTGGGCAGTGCCTCAGATGTTTAGCGAGATTCCTCTGCGGGAGGGCCAAGGCAAAGACCCTGAGAACCATCTAGAAACACTGGTCAGCTGTTGAAGAGAGGGAATTCTTTCGAATGAGTCAATGAAAAGTCAGAGAACTCAGCAATTCTCTTACCCGACTCAGAAGGGCTTAGAAACTGCAAGAGGAAATTTCTTGCTCTTGCCCCAGAGGCGAGAGGGCCCTCCCCCACCTCTAGGAGAAAAGCAGCGTCAACGTCGGAGGACTGTCTCGGTTACGGATCGCTGTGCAGCAATCTACTCAAAAACTTAGTGGCTTGGAGCCACCACCACCATTTATTGGCTCACAGTTTCGATGCTCGGTCAGGGTTAGGCTGGGACAATTCAGCTCTGCTCCATGGAGCATCTGCTTGGACAACTTGCCTTTCAAGCCGGCCTGGTCACATGGCTTACCCTGCATCCTTATAATAAGCCCTCCTTGGTCTCAGCCGGTTTGAGGTAATTCCCATTCATCGCACCAAACATGCCCTGATTCACATTCTGATGCCACGGTACCTGTTCCGTGCCCTGTCTTGGCACTTACTAGATTTGGCTGTGTTGTTTATTTGCTGTCTCCCTTTCCTGTGGGGCTTTGAATGTCCTTGAGGGCGAGAACTTTGTCCTGTTCGTCTGTGTGTCCTTAGTACTTAGAAGAGTGATTGGCATACAGCAGATATTCAGCAAATGTTTAGAAAGTACTTTTACAGTCAGGGGTCAACCCTTTCACAACTTGTATTGATTCTGTCTTAGCGTGGCTTTTATTTTTCCACTGGGTTTTGACAACATAGACAGACGTTAAGCACAAGCAATTGCTTCTGACCTGTTCTGGGAGTCCCAGAGTGCTGTTCTAGGAGCTGGTAATGCCAGACTCCTGGGCTACAAGCGACCTTGAGAGGCCATTTTTCTATAAAAACTTGACAGTTCTGCAGTTGAAGCCTGGCCACTCTCTTTTATTTAAAAGCATTATTTAACTTCACACACAAAAAATATTATAGCGATACTATTGGAAAGCTAAAATAAAAAGAAACTTATCCACAACGTTATCACTGCAATAAAATAACCTGTTTTCACGCGTTCATAACCTCTGCTAGTCCTTGTTTGTATATATTTACATAACTTTTACAAGGTTGCAGTCACCATTCAGATAAAGATCTTTCTTTTTCACTTAACAATTCATCATAATTATTTTCCCATGGTGCTACTGGGACTTTCTAAGTTTTAATGGCTCCAAATATCTTAATTGATTGGATATTAAATACTTAAAGTCTCCTACTACAGACATTCACATTGTTTCTTTTTCTCATTCTTTCTTTTTTTACAAATATGCACTGAACATCTTTGCATAAATTTTTTTTTTTTGGTTTTGTTTTGTTTTTAATTTTTTGAGAATGGGGTCTCACTCTGTCGTCCAGGCTGGAGTGCAGTGGTGTGATCATAGCTCACTGCAGCCTTGATCCTGGGCTCAAGTGATCCTCTTGCCTCAGACTCCCAAGTAGCTGGGACTACAGGCACACACTATTGAGCCCAGATAATTTTCATATTTTTTGTAGAGACAGGGGTCTCGCTATGTTGCTCAGGCTGGTCTCAAACTCCTGGCCTGAAGTGATCCTCCCACCTCAGCCTCCTAAAGTGCTAGGATTACAGGCGTGCCCCATCATGCCCAGCCTCCTTTTTCCTTTTAGCTTGATGCTTTTAGAATAATTCCACCCAAAGCCCTGTTACTGGTTGGTATAAGGCTCTGCTTTTGTTCAACATTTCCCGTGCACCTACTATTTCAGCTGCTAAATGCTGGAGACACATTGATGAAAATAATGTTCTCGCCCTCAAAAAGTGCTCTTCTTGATGCTAGAGAGAGAGAGGTCGACAAATAAATTCGAACACACCACCATGGCAAGTGCTACAGCATAGGTAAGAACAGATTGCTGTGAAGCCCAAACTAACCTGTGTAGGAGGGTGCTTGTTTTGCCATATTTCTTTCTAGAAGATGCGTATGTGCCCTGCCCCCAGCAACACCTGGGTATTCCAGCTTCCTTGTAATCTCTCTGGCCCGATGTCATTACTAAAGACATTCAGGGAAGGAAATCTGAAGCTCCCCTAAGTGCAATAATGATCATTTATTAAATCCTTATCATGTTCTAGGGGTTTATGTCTGTAATATAATTCTCTTCATAACAACATGAGGTAGTTATTATTATTGTCCTGTTTTATAAAGTAGAGGGCTTGAGTGGGGGCAGGAGAGAGCACATTTTCTAGCCTCTTATTGTGGGCCAATGCGATCTTCACAGAAGGAAATATTTGTCTCTCTTTTGACATTTCTGTTTCCAGTAAATATAATTAGTATATGTGAGCTTACCTCTATACAAACACGGAAGCATTCTCACAAATGTGTCCTAGGGAAAGAAGAATAATCATGGGAATTTTTAGCAATGAATCCGCATCTAAATAGGCAAAAGAAGCTGTCTTTGGTTGGGCTCCCGAGAAACAGCGCCTGAGATGGAGATTCCTGAGCGTGTGGTTCACCCAGGAAATACTCCCTGGAGGAAGCAGCGGTGGAGTGTAGGGAGCAGGACCGGGAAGTGGGAAAAGCAGAGCAAGGCGGAGATTTCGGGCGGAGATTTCGGGCGAAGCTGCGGCTTCATCTCCCAAGGAGCACTGGAGTGTTTGTTGGGGCTCAGAGTTTGTCTCAGTCTAGCCAAGGGAGTTGAACTTTGCTGTGGCAGATAGTCACTGGCTTTGGGGACATACGCTCTGTGCACGTTTGGCTCTCCAGACTGGGGCAGAGCACATCCAGGAGCCCTTGGGGAGTTCTCCGAAGATCGCAGCTGCCGGAAGGAAAGGAGGCAGAAGCGGGGATGGGCGTGCAGAACCTGTGAAAGGCATCCTGTGCCCGGCGGTGAAGGGCACAGTGTTTGGAAGGAGATCTGGCCTTGCATTCTAACATCGCTATGCCAGATATATTAATACTACGTGCCAATCTGTCCTCTCTAAGGCGTGCTTTCTTCTTTGTAAAATGAGAACAACATCTTCTAGGGAAGGTGTAAAGATTCAAGATCTTTTATTGGAAGGATTAATTTGATGACTATCATAAGCAGATGTTCGATACATGGTAGCTATTAGTTCTGATTTGGTATAATTTTTAAAATGTAGTCAGCCCAGCTGGCTCACATGCACAGGAAAGAATCCTTTCTTCTATCACGAAGTGTGCATAAGTTATAGAGGGAGATGATACATTCTTCCTGTCACTTTGCCTGTGTAGGCAACGCCTTACGTTAGAGAGAGCCATCAGTCTAGAAATCAGAAAGGAGCTTCTTTCGAGCACAGACGCAGGATGAAACTTTATTCTTGCTCCACAACGCTTTTTATTTTTAACTGTTTATAATGAAATCTTTGAACACATGCGAAAAGAGGAAAGAGAACATAATGAGCCCCTGGAGAGCACGGTGAACCCAGGTTCGACAATTACCAACTCAAGGCTGGTCTCCTTTCATCCACACCCCAGAACTTTATTATTTTGAAGCAAAACTAGATACTGTATCATTTCGTCC
>NW_012148174.1:2391081-2396748 GCF_000956105.1 Propithecus coquereli | reverse complement strand
AGGATGTGTCTGGATTATACCTCAATACAGCTGTTTTTAAAAAACCAGTTCCATAGAGATGTTTAATGACCCCTTATAACAAGATGCCTGGAAGGAGAGATGCTCAGCTTGGTTCCGCGGCTCCACGATGCCCGCGGCCTTGGGTACTCCTGCGTTTCTGGGACACCACCCTGAGCCTGTTGGCCTGTTGGCCATCCTCAGCCTCCTCCTCTCACGGTCCCCAGATGGTGCAACAGCTCTGGGATCAGGTCCACATACCCCCCAACGGGAAGGACGGCGTCAGTGAGCTCTTAGCTCCAGCTCGTCTTGAGAAGCAGAAACCCCCCAGCGAGCTTCGTCTGGCTTCCCACTGGGCGGACCCAGGGCACACGGCACCCCCACTGTGTGCAAGAAAGACTGGGAAACTGAGCGAGTGGCGCGTGGGAGTGGAGTTACTGAGAACGTTTCAGTGCCGGAGCCAGCCACGTTGCCTCTCTCAACCAACGTTGGCAAGAGAAAAAGGGGGTGGGAGCGTGCTGAGATGGATATGGAGTGGGCAGCCGAGAGTGTCTGCCATAGCGGGATGCTTACATGTGCTAAATACCTTACAATCTGCTCAAAGTTTTTATAACATAATAGTTAAATGCACAAACTCTGAAGAGAGGCTGCTGAGGGCTCAATCCTAGACCAACTTATGGGCTGAATTGTGTCTTCCCGAAATTCATATGTTGAAGTCCTGACACCCAGTACCTCAGAATGTGACTGCTTTTGCAGAAAAGGCCTTTTCAAGAGGGGATTAAGTTAAAATTAAGCCACGAGGGTGGGCTCTAATCTAATCTGATTGGTGTCCTTATAAGAAGAGGAAGTTAGACACGCAGAGATGCCAGGGACGGACGTGCACCGAGGAATGACGTTGAGAAGAGGCTGCAAGAGGGTAGCCCTCTGCATGCCAAGGACAGGCCTCACAGGAAACCATTCCTGCTGGCACCTTGACCTTGAACTTGCAGCCTCCAGAACTGTCGGAAAGTAAATTTGTGTTTAAGCCCTCCAGTCTATGGTGTCTTGTTACGGCAGCCCTAGCAAACCAATACATCCACCTAGCTCCCTGTGTGACCTTAGATGAGTTCATTAACCACTCTGTGCCTCTGCTTCCATCACCGTACACCGGGGACAATAATGACACCTGGTTCATAGAATTATGTGAGAACTTGGACCAGTGCCTGGCACAGGCGTGCGCTACATGGGTGATGCCATTATGTTTGCGTGTGATTCCGTGTAAATGTGTTATCTCGGCCTGTCTTTTATTCGTTGTCGTTCTTTTGTCCTACAAATATTTAATGTGTGCCCAGCAGTGAGCTAGATACTTGAATAAAACTAAGAACAGGCAGACTGCCTCCTGACCTTGTCGAGCTTGTATTCTGACGGAAGAAACCAACACTAAGTAAGTCCGCAAATATACAAACAAGACAATCACAGGTCGCGGTAAGTGCCGAGAAGGAAACCGACATGGGAGCAGCTGTCTTCGGTCGGGCAGGCAGGGAACGACAAAGCTGAGGTCTCACCAGTGAAAGGCAGTTGGCCTTACGAACGGCCAAGGGAAGAACTTTCCTGGCAGTGAGAGCAGGGAGTGCAAAGGCCCTGGGAAAGGAAGGGTTTGGCCTATTCTAGAGTGGTCCGGAGGCCAGTGTTGCTGCAACGTGGTGAGCAAGGGGGGTGGGCCCTGGATGAGGCTGAAGAAGAGTCTGGGGTCCCAGAGCACTCAGCACCTGTAGGCAGTAGGAAGGCACCTGGGTTTTACTCTCATGCAATGGGAAGCCACCAAGGCGAGACAAGGTCTGTATAACGAGTTTGTTGTTAATCCCTGTGGCTGCTGCGTGAGGAGGGGACTGAAGGATTCGGGAGTAGACGCAGGGAGACAACTGTAAATAATGACAAGTTGAAGGAGGGTGGTGGGAAGGAAAATGGAGAGGAGTCCAGGGGCCCGTGTGTGTGTGCATGTGTGAGTGTGTGTGTGTGTGTGTGTGTGTGTGTGTGTCGTAAGGACCACGTGTTCCACCATTATGCTGGCTCAGTGGGGGACTCCAGACTCTTCCACGCCTTCTCACTTGGGCCGTGGGCTGCCCGTTCATTCGAACCCTGCTCCGAGAGGCGTCTAGATCCACACCTTCACCTCCGGTCCGCAAGGCCGCGGCTCCTGTACGGGGAGCTGTGCCCAGGAGGAGGTCAGAGGAAAACCAAGCGTCACTGACTGAAGGAGGGACAGGCCTGTGGACAGACATCAATGAAGACAATAGGAATAGGGGTACAGGAGTTTTTATAGAATAAAGAACTGGTGCCATCGTTCCAGTCTGCAGACTTTGGGGACGCGGAGGAAGGAGGGTCCCCACACTCCGGTGAGGGTGGTTTGGTTAGAGCTCCACAGCATGGCGGTGGTCGGGAAGAAGGCCACAGAGTGGTCCTGCCAGCTGCAGCTAAAAGAGACCTGAGCCAACCCCGCTCCTCTGCCAACAAGGACGGAGGCCGGTTGCCTGGCGACCATGGTGCTCCCTCCCTGTTTAGTGTTAGAAGCTGTAATTCATCAGCCAAGGCTGCTCTTGATGCTATTTCTAATCCAGCCTCATCTGTGTCAACTATTAATGGGGAAGGACGGGGGATCCCACGGTGACCTGCCTCGGCCCCGTACCGCGTGGGTGACCCTATATCCAAGATCACCGTCTGTGAGAGCTGGAAGATTATCTAAGGTCCACGACTTTAATTTTACTACCAAGACCCAGAGAATGTGGCTGGCCCAAGGTGACACAACCAGTTAATAGCACAAGAACCCTCTTGGACTAACTTGGTTCCCTGCCAGGAGGTGGTTGTGTAGAGTTGAACTGAATTGGATCCACTGGACCTCCTGCAGGGACCTCCTTCTCACCCAGGACTTGAGAGCCTGCCCTGCCCATTTGCGACGCAAAGTGGCGCCTTGAGAAGCTGTGCTTGTGCAGTCACACTTGCTCTCACTAACTCACACTTAGCAGAAGGACAGAACGAACCACCGGAAAGCATTGCAGAAGACTCTAAAACAAGGGCAGTTGTGTTACTTCCGAATGCCACACCTACAGTGAAAAACACCTTTAACGAAGGGCAGCCAAGGAGAGAAAGGACAGGTCCAGCCTGAATCCCTCAGGGACAAAGATGGCGTCAGCTCGCCTTCTCAGGGATGGGGCTCTGTGGGTTTGGAAGGGCTGCCTGGCGGGAGGTCGGGGGGCTGGCCGCGGAGATGGGGTCCGTGGAGGCCGGGGGGCAGGACAGCCGCGGTAGTGCCGGACGCCTACCTTTCAATGAGTGCATTTGGGGGTGTCCTTTCACTCTGATTTTTCATGTTTCTGGAGTGCTTTCATCGATTCCTTTCCACATGGCCTCTTGGTTGAGACCCGGGGGTGCTAGACCTGGCTTACGAGCCTGTCTCTGGTCCCTGAAGATCAATCCCTGACCGTGCCAGGGAGAGGAGTGCTGGTCCTGAATTGCCCACGGGGTGTCCTAGCAGGTGTGGTGTGCCTCTCGGGTCACCTCTGACCTGCTGTCTTCACCTCCTCCCAAGTGTGTAGTGAGGTAGGTCCCCCAGCTTAATCTCAGTGACGGCGGGTGGTACTTATGAGTACGAATCAGCCGCTCCCTGTTTGCTTGAGTTGGGAGGTGCTACGTATGCTTAGCTATGTGGTTGGTCCTCGTCGTTGATTGATGTTTGTGTGGAGGAGCCAGCTGCCGAGATGGTCTTTTGTGCTGGTCCCCCAGGTGGAGCATACGAATGCCCCAAGCTTTAGCAGGTGCCCTGTAGCTCCCAGGGGTTTGCTTGATCTCTACTGCCCTTGAGGTGCAGGGAAGGAACAAGACAGATTGTGGCTGGACTGCAGGAGGCTAAAAAGCTTTGCAAAGCCTCCGTGGGGCTCAGAAGTTGCTTTCTAGAATTTTTTTTTTAATCACATAAATAATGGATGCCCTCCATAATCTTAATGCATGTTGGCAAACAGTTCAAGGACAGGATTGATTGAAATAAAAGTTGTTCACACTCTTTTGGCTTATTCTCTTGCAGCAAACAATAGTCTCGTAGTTAAAATAGAGAAAATGGAGTTAATGGGGCATTTCAGAACATGGAATCTGGTTTTTATTTGAAGCTTTCCCTCTGCACACCAGTCACAGATAGCTTTGCATCTCGCTCTCCCACTGAAGGAGGAAGGTGGGAATGGTAATACCCAGCACTTGTCGGTACCTAATTTTGCAAATACTTTTTCCTTATCCCTCCAACCCCCTACAGTACTGTCATGGCGGACATGCTGCTCTGAAGGCTGCTTCTTGGTGGAGCAGGTTCTGAAAGGGTGGTCCTTGATCTGTGGCGTGCCTTTCCAAACAGAATTTTCTGGCTGACCGAGAGCTTGCCGATCATCTTATCTGAGCCCTTTAGAGATGAGGGAACTGCCGCGGACAGCTATTTAATAGAGGGTTAAACCAACATTTCCATTCTCGGTTCTTTTACTCCAGTATCCTTATCTCTACTTTCTTGTTGGAAAATTTAAATTATAATTTATGTACACACAAAGGGGATTTCTTGACACATTACTTACTAGTAATTCAGGTAAGTGCCAGAATGAGACATCCTCAGAGGTTTTAAGGTATAATATGGAATGCGTTATATTTTAATGTACAGCTGATACGTTGACCCAGCCGAACTCATGGGTACGATCAGAAAACAGCTTCATTCTCTTCCATCACACCTGTTCGAATATGCTCTGGGGGACCAGTTTTCCCACCCCTTAGATGAATGAACGCATAGGCTCGGAGACTTTTTAGGTGATTCTCAAATAATAAAAAGGTCTCTGATTACTTTTAGCAAAAAATACAGTCTTATTTCAGTAATGAATATGTCTGGTACAGTAAAATTTTTTAAAAAAAACCTTCCGCCCTTCGGTGTGAAAGAGGGTTGATGGTAGGTTTCCTGTGTGTTTCTTCCAGCCTGGCACCTCTCCCCTCCCCTCCCCTCGCTAGGCCGCCCAGCTCCTCTAGGATCTCAGAGTGGGAGGAGAGAGCTAAGGAGCCAGCAAGGTTTTGGCTGGCGCCAGCTACCATGGCTTCCTCTGGCCATGGCAGAGCTTTCCAGCTGAGACTTTCCTTCATGGGCGCTTTGATGAGTTTGTCAGACATGCTCACTACTGTCACCTTGCAGGGGAGCCTCTCCCCCACCCCCATTCATTCCCTTGGCACAGCAAATTCTTTTTCCCCTGACCAGATGCTTTAGATTCTTCTCCTGGGCCCTGGGCATCTGTAGGGAAACTTCTGGCTTCTTCTGGCCAAGGTCTCTTTGGCTTTCCAAGCAGTCCTCTTGGGTGGGATCCAAGCCAACTGTACACTGTCACTCTCTCGACTTGTCTTCTGTGGGAGTAAGTTACTTCCCCACCCCACGGTCCCCACCCAAGGGTCAGTCCACTTTTGCCAACGCTGGTCCTTTAGGATTTCTCAGGCATGAGACAGACGCCAGTCCACGGTATTCCCCAAACCAGGGGACGTGAACTGAGCTCTCCAAGAAGTCTGCCTGAATTCCCTCTCATCACACTTAAGGTGAAAGAAAAGCCCTCTTCGCCCTGGGTGCAGAGGACAGGCTTTTTAGAACACCTGACTTCTACAGAAACCCTTCTTTAATCCACAGCAATC
>NW_012148174.1:2389127-2390651 GCF_000956105.1 Propithecus coquereli | reverse complement strand
TTCATTTGGAATGTGAGAGAAGTTGACAACTATTATCTGGGGCCTCTGTCAAAATGGGAATGAAATAAGAGTTCCCATTTAACATCCTGTTACCAGATGTATTCTCATTCTCTTTCCAATCGCCCCTTACAAGGTTTTCTTTAACAGGTAGATTTGGGCAAATATCACATGCCATTTCAATGACTTTGTATGATTTTGTTGTTTATCAGAGACCACTTGAATTGCCGGTTGTCAGATAAGCGTTGGCAATAACTTCGTTGTACACAGATTTTTATTGTAACAGGATTCATTGCAATTTGACCGGCAGCAGGGATTTCTAAAATCCCTGGGAGTGTTATTTATGAGCTGTGTTTCTCAATTCTGTTTTTTTTTTCAGATGAATAAAGGAAGTGATTTGAATCGTAACCACAACAAATAGGCTGCCTAAGAGAAACGAAATGAGCAAGAATATAAAATGTCTTTGTAATTCTCAATGTTCCGTAGTTGTTTCAGTGAGATACCAAATTCACTTATATTGGAAAACCACCGCCCCTACTCAGATGGATGGACGCTTGTGCTGTTCACTAGAGTCAGGTCCGCAGACTTGTAGAGCAACATGGTGTCAAAGTCAGGATGCCTTACCGTGGTCCTATAGAATGATGATGCCCCTGAGTGTGGGATCCCCATTCTACCCCACAAAGTCTGTGGCTGGCGTCTGTCTTTGGGTCTTAAGCCCTATTTCTTCCATTCTAAGTCCCTAACTCTGTGCTTGTCCTTTTCCTCACAGCCTGAAGCATTTTGGAATACTGTCCACGGATCCTTTAAAGGTACAGGCTGAATCTTTATGTGCATTTTTTTAAAAAGACAACCTGTTCTGGAATAGTATTTCAGTCTTACACCCATATATGATTTGAAAGATCAAAGGTGATATTGAGTACATGGTGGACAGCAAATTTTAATGGGTGGAATACCAAGACCTATAAAAGAAAAAGAAAGGCACAGATAAGCTTGTGTTTTGTTTATCTGTTCTCTGGAAGCTTCACCAGAACTCTCATGACATTAACAGAATCTGCTTATAGCAACTAACTCTCCTTCATGGCCAGCATTTTGACATACTATTTCAGCTGTTAATGTCACTTCCAGGAATATAATTCATTTCGCTTTTTGGGTTTGTTTGGATGGACATTTGGGAGATCGAGGTGGCAGTGATTTAGTGCTGCTGGCAAATGGCCCTGAGCCTGCTGTCCTCACAGACTCAAGTTGGTTTCTTTGGAAAAGCAGGTCTGGCTCTAAGTGAAAATGAAAATGTTCAAATAAATTAAACATGGTGCAAGAGTTCTCAATCCTCCCACAGAGAAAAGTGAAAGTAAGAACATTTTACAAGAGGGGACCCTATTCCCAAAAAAGGCAGCCACACGGCGTGAGCATGTCAGAACCACCTGCGGTTCTTTGTCAAAACACCCATGTCCTGCTTGCCCCAAACTTCCAACCAGGCTTTGACTTGGGGGTCTGAGGTGGACCCAGGCACTTCTATTTTTTTTTTTT
>NW_012148174.1:2385829-2387117 GCF_000956105.1 Propithecus coquereli | reverse complement strand
CAAGTTGGACCGCGCGGTCGCCGTGCCGCTCTCCGTGCGCTTTCCCGTCAGCCAAGCCCGGCGGGCTGGGGAGCGGGGAGCCGGGAAGGAGGCGCCAACTTGCTCTGCCCTGTGCACCGCCTTCCCC
This sequence comes from Propithecus coquereli, assembly GCF_000956105.1. Lineage (NCBI taxonomy): Eukaryota > Metazoa > Chordata > Mammalia > Primates > Indriidae > Propithecus > Propithecus coquereli. Next base: position 2,386,990 of record NW_012148174.1, on the reverse strand, counting down.
TGCAAGCGCACGGTCTTGCTTTCCTTTCGGGGTGCGCTCTTGGGAAGAAGTGGGGTTTTCGGGTTTGGGGGGGAGGCCACGGGGGGCGGGGGACCGAGCCGCTTTGGTCGTGCATTGATTGCAGTAGCAAAGTGATTAGCTTTGGCTCATGGAGAGAGCCCTCGTTGAGTGGTTTTCCCCTTCTTTAATGAATCGAATGGAGAATGAGAGGGTTTTCCCATTTTAAATTCATACTCCCTCCCTCTCCACTCATCGTTTTCCTCTGCCGACCCCCGCCTCCGCGGCACTTTATCACAGCCCAGACGTTGCTCTGATGCTTGGCTCAGGTTTGTTCCAGCCAGACCGCTCTCGGCTGAGCCGGAGTTGGGCCTGAATGTGAGAACGCAGCCCTGGTGGGACGGAAGCCCGTCTCCCCGAGGGAGCCCATTCCGCCTGCCCACATGCGCGGTCCTGTTTGGGAACCAAATACACTAATGACATGTTGCACAACAAAACAAAACAGCTCTTGGATCTATTACAGTAACAAAGCCTAAACAGCAGTATTAGTCTCTGCCGCTTCGCTTTTTGCTTGAATTAAAGACAGATTTTAATAGTGCATGGCTGTAGCTCCATTCTGGGCTGTAGTTCATCAAAAGGATAGTGGAGTGTGGATGTATAAACTCCATGGTAGCAGTTAATAAGTTGACCTACTTAAAGTTTCCTGTTTCCAGGAAAAATGGTTAGGCCCATGTATGTATTTGCAGATCAAAGAATTTTAGTCTCAGCGCTCAAGCATTAAATCCCAAACTTTTGCTTGTGTGTCCTAGAGACGTCACGTTTCCAGGATTATAGCTGTCATCTCTTAATGAGCTAGAAATGTGAGTTTAATCTTCAAGGCATAAGCATAGGAATTTTAATGGCGTGTCCTTTATTTACACATTATTGAATAAATGTTTTGCAAGTTCCCCAAGTTGGAAGCTCATAAACTGGACATGGTAAATAAAAGGGTAAAGAAGTTTTGCTAACCATAATGACTCGTTGATAAATGTTATGACATTGGGCAAACATATTCAAGTATTTGAAAAATGAATGCTTATTATAATCTGCCATTTGCTGAGTGCAACATGTTTGGAGTATTTAAATCGGCATTAAAATGTCTTCATAGCAATTGCTTAATACGTT
>NW_012148174.1:2376623-2385544 GCF_000956105.1 Propithecus coquereli | reverse complement strand
CATGTGTTTCTTACCAAATGCCTTTTACATGTTGCTTTAGTGGGGAGATAATTTGTTTTATGGAGCAATTTTGTCTGTGTGTGTGTTGTGTGTGTGTGTGTGTGAACATAATAATGTTTAGCCTTTTTTCCAGAACTATCACAATCATGTTCACAGTGACCTTGCAGGGTTTTTTGTGCTCACTTTACCTGCTTTGTGACTGTCAAGAGGGAAGGGACTTTGCCTGACACTCTTGTCTGTCCTCCTGCTCTGTTTCCCCATGACCCATACCTCTGCAGTACAGTGGCCGGATTAGCAGGGCAGCCTGGAGCCGTGAGGGAGGAAAAGCTCGCTGGCCCCTGTAGTCTTAGCCATTTGGTTTCACTGTAATCTGGCCATTTGGGATCAGTTCAGTAACCAATTAAGCAAGACAAACACTGACAAGATAATGGCTTACCTGTCAGTCTTCCCCTTCCCGGAGATGAATCTACGGCACTCAGTGTGATTAGGTTCTTGCGAGGGTCAAATGAGACATGTGCTAAAATTCCCAAAACATGATACAAAGTCCAAGTGTTATTGAATGTGGGTCTAAGTTCGTGAAAAGGGTAGGACTAGACCCAGGTGTGTAATAAACATTTTCTTTTTCCTAAGGGTAACAACAGAAGTGTGTCCCTACTTTCATATAAACTTTAATTCTTGGAGCTAAGGATGCCATGTATCCTTATATTTTTTTCATAAGTTGCTCTAAGCACTTTCAAACTAGCTCATAAATTATCGGAACGTTAAGAAGTTACTGTTATCACCAAATATCATTTGCTGGTATGTTTGGATTTTGAAAGATTACTTGAGGCAATGGAAAGTCATAATGCAAAGAGATTTTAGATAGAACAGTTGGAACGATATTTTGAGATAATAGTAGAATCTTTGGCAGCGGCCTTCAAATTCAGCCCCACACTATTCTTAGTCAAGCCAGCTCTGGTAGGTAGGGCTTAGCGTTCTTTTACCAAGTGAGAAATGAACATTTCTTTTTTAGCGTCTATAAATAGCCTTTTCTAGATCTGTGCTGTCCAAGAGAACTTTCTTCAGTAATGAACATTTTCTATAATCTGCCCAATACGATAGCCACAAGCCACATGTAGCTATTTGAGCACGTGAAATGTGGCTAGTGAAATTGAGGAACTGAATTTTAAATTTTATTTAGCTTTACTTAATTTAAATAGCCACACAGGGCTAGTGGCTATCATGTTGGACAGTTCAGCTCTAAATTCTCTGCATTCATTTCCTGGAGATATAACATTGATGGCCATTATCCCTTAATTAGAAGGTGGGGATTGGCATTGATTCGTATCAGAATTAAGATTTGACTCTGTAATCCTGCTGCTATGAAAAACCACTTGTGCTATTACTGTGAAGAAGGTGCTTCATGCTGAGGTCCAACTCTGCTCTAAAAGCAGTTTCCCTTTTTAATTTCCGCGTGTCTGCTAGCCCCCAAAAGAAGCATCACCTGGTTGTTTAGATGCTTGGTGCCATGTGTTTGCGTCCCTGAACTTGAGCATTATTTGCTCTTTTGTACATTGTAGATCACTTGTTTTTAGAGCCAGTTTCTGCACTTTTCCATTTTTCAAGAGGGGGGAAAAGTGGGAAGATGTGGAGAAAGGTAGGAAGTAGGTAGTGATGTTCCCCTTCTCCCTTGCTGACAGTCACAGAGACCCTGTGAAAAAGTCTGACCAATGGACACCCCTAGCTGCAGGAGCGCTGAGGCCTCTGCCTCGGTTGGGCCCTCTTGTCTGGTTTCTTTCCCTTGGGTTTCAAACCCAGATCCTCTCATTCAGCCAAGCCTCATGGAAAATACCAGATCAACTTTGTCTCTGTCCTGAAGGCATTAACACCCAAGGATGACGTTTCCCAAATGAGCGTCCATCCCACAGGGTAATGGGATGCTTGAGTAAATTTAGGAAATGCTTCATATAATCTTTTTTTTTTTTTCGTTTGGAAATTTACAATGCACAATAGCAGGGTAAAGCCTCTGAGATGAGGTACATATACTTACTTTTTTATTGTTGTTAGTCTTTTCCGAAAAACTTTTCATGCAACACTTGCTGTGGTATTTTTCAAACTGCACGTCTTGGGTCATGCGATCAATGTAACAGGTTAGGATCAGCATTTTTCTTAATGACACAGAACGTATAATAGAACAGAAGTGGTCACTGCGCGTCCGTCTTGGTGAGGGTTACTAGTGTGTGATCAAACTTTTGGTTCCTCCGTGTATAGCAAGGGCAAGGCTGCGAGGCAGTGGAGTGGAGCGGTTAAGGGCACTAGAGAAGCAGGACCACCGCGTTCAAATCCTGGCTCTGCACTGCCCAGTCCGTGCATAGTAAGCATTATGTGTCCATGTTCATTATCTGTGTTATTAGCATGTAAGTGTAGATGCGTATACTGGATCATGATGTAAAATATTGCCTGTGAAACTAGGCTTGAGATCACTCTGGAAAACACTGACGTGAGACACGCATAATAGCTAGTAATAACGAGTAACCTAATTGCGTGCTTACCGAGTGCTCCATGCTGAATGCTTACGTGTATTATCTTGTTTCTCGTGGTCCTTTGATGTAGGTACTGCCATCATCCCGCAGTGCCCACATCCCAGGAAGTAGCAGAGACAGAATCTGAACCTGGGCAGCCCGGTGACAGCCCGCACGCACCACTGCCTCCCATCCCCTGTTACCACGTGGTATCAGTACATAGGTGGCCATGTGCAGACCTGCGAGGCTCCAGCATCGTACAGCATTGCACAAGTGCATAAATAAGCGGACAGCAGTTATTTTCTGTGTAAGAGGAGGCCCGATAAGTGAGAGGGGAGTCGTTGCACATTTAGGCTAGAGGAGACCTCACTGCTGCCCGCCTGTGGTCTCTGAAGGTTAATGCCCTTGGAAAGGCAGCCTGGTGCCCATAGAAACATGAATGTCCCAGTGACTATCTGCAGATTCCGTGTGCAGAGCTGTCTTCCCCCTAACCACTTCCTAACTTCCGCTTACTGGTTTGTGGCAAATGGTGGCAAATGGTCTAGATGTGTCCATCCCATAAAACCCCCACCGTTTACTACAACCTAAATTGTCTTTTCAGAATCACTTCCTGCCTAAAGTGACACATTTTTAATACTGTAAATGAGAAACGGTGTTGTTTTAAGAATTTCATATAAAAGGAGGTGTCTCAAAGGTGAGGCTAGAAATTTTTTTTTTTCCGGTGCAATCTAGAAAGTAAAACTAATTTCATTTTGGAAGTAAATTTCAGTTTTCCTTAAAGGTCAGACTAAATATAAGCTATCACTGGTCCATAGACTTTGTCAGGTGAAATAAAAGAGGCAACAGCTTGCCATCATGCTTGCTTTTCTTCTTTAAAAAGTACAAAAGCTGTGTCTAACACATGAAAAATCCTTAAGCTGTTCAGATTTTGTTCAAGCCTCCAGAATCTTCCATCTCTGAGGACAGCGATCCATCTGTGGAATACAAAGGGACGAGATGAACTATCTTTGAAAAAACCTTGAGAGTTGGATGGTACTTTTAGACAAGTGTAGACAAAGCTTAAGAAGTAATCGTGTTTAATTATGGCAGTAGGGGAAATGGGCCTGTAGTTAAAATGGTATTATTTAACTATGAAACAATTATTAATATAACGAATTATAATGATGATCAACCGAATATAAACATAAATGTCTCCAAAAATAGCCATTTCATTTATTAACAAAGTTGATTTCTGGTTTTTTTACACTTGTGATGACTTAGCTGCCAAAGAAATATTTTATATGGCAATAATTGGAATGTCTAAAGTATAAATTAAAACTATGTAGCTAAAATGGGTGTTACATTTTTTTAGCTGTGCTGGTTAATAGTCTTCCAAAATCATTTTCATTCTGTTGATTTATGAATGAATAGGGTGTTGATTAAGAAATGTCGATACCATTGTAAAGCAATCCAAATAGAAATATTTTTGCTGAACTCGGAGTATTTGTAAATTAAAATTAGAGGAATTCTGTAATGTAATCATCCTGGAGTTTCTTAATGGAAATATATCTCCTGGAATTTCTAAAGTCTAGTTTTCACTGAAACCTAAAGTGTATTTCTATAGAAGCACAAACAACTAAAATATACCTATATGCAGTAGCGGCAATATTAACTTTTGGGTAACAGTTTCTCTTCCTTTGTGGTATCATGTTCCCGCATACCCTAGACTTCAAAAGTTTGGCATTTTGACAATTTTTCCTGTCTTGTCAATGACAGCGCAGTGTTTAGAAGAACCATATTTATCTCCCTGTAATTTTAGCAGCTAATAGACTTGTTCTTGAGAAAGCTGATGATCTTTTATATGACAGTTTGATTGGTGTTTCTCTATTTTAATTTCAGTTTTTACGTGGTGTAGAAATGGATGTATATGAAAAGGAGTCGGTTGTCATTTTGTACTCAAATTTCAATTGTATATGTATGCATATGAGATGAAGAAAACATTTTCCATTAACCGATTTGCAGAAAGGATACGGTTATGATCAAACAGTGGCCCCTCATGACCTTTTACGATCAGGCCACTGAACAAGAGAATGTCGGCTTACAGAGCCCTAAACGCAGCAGTTCAGAAATGTTGCTTTTTGTTAGCTATTCGACAATATTTGTGAAGTCTCCAGCATGGTCCCTGGCTCAGGGTGACTCTTTTTCCTTCTTATTCATAACTGTGTTTGTTTGGGATTGATTGTTCCGGATAATAACTATTCCCCCACTGAGTGTCCAAAGCTAGAAAAACCCTTTGGAAATCACATAATTTATTTCTTAGAGTCTTAGCACGACCACAGCCATCACAGAAGGATGAGACTCCGTTCCACTTTTGGTCTGTGACTATTTTACATGAGTTCTCAACCTGTTGTCTGTCCAGGCAGATGTAACACGGCTCTAATGTTGAGCCTTAAGGCTCACTTCGGTTTCCCCCAGCTCCGGTTTGCTTGCTTGCCGTGTATTTACCTTGTCTTTCCAATTAAATCATTGTCTCCTTGTGTGTAGAAATTATATTGGGTAATTTTTGTTTTGTCTCAGAGCCTTGAAGGGCTGGGGTTGGCAGACTATTTTGTGAGCGAAGTTCTGTTGGGACACAGCCACACCTGTTGTTTACATGTTACCTGTGACTGCTCTGTGCTACCACCGAAGAGCTAAGTAACTGCAACAGTGACCGTCTGGCCCATCAAGGTGACAATATCCATTAATATCTATCCTGTTATGGACTGAATTTATAATTCTGATTAAATCAGATTTTAGTGGCCTTTGTGTGGCTATTGGATAGCGCGGTTTTAGATTGAATATGAAGGTGTGGTTTCCTCTAGTCCAATTAACTGTGTGATTTGGCTTCTTATACTGTGCTAAGGGACAGCACCCTTCCTCTGGGTTGTGCAGACAGACCCCTGACCCTTGCCCATGGCGGGCTTGGGCCGACACGGGAGTGACAAAGTTCTTGATGAGTGGCTACCTTGGACAGCACCGCAAGCCGGGAGGAAATGGCAGGTGAGCCAGAGGGCAGAGGTTCCCAACCCTGGCTACACAGTAGCATCATCTGAAGAGCTGTAAAAATCCAGTTGCCCCTCAGATCTGTTAAAACCGAATGTCCGGGTGTGGGGCCCGGACACCAGACGTGTTCTGCAAAGCTCCCCGGGTGATTCCGTCATGCCCCGCTGACTGGGTGATGTCACAGGCCGGCAAGGCAGCCTGCGTCCTTCCGTGTTCTGTTGTGGCATCATAGGCGTGCTTACGGCGGATGGGCAGGGGAGGGGACTCGTGAAGGCCAGTGGACCCCTAGCTTATTTTAAAGAGGAAAACTCTGGCTTATCTTTGGTCTTGGGGCCTGAGCTGGTTTCCCACCTGGTTGTCTTGGAAACAGGGCCCACCTGCTCAGGGGGGCCAAAGTGTAGATTTGTGTATGACGGGGTGAGCTTCAAAGAAGGGAAAATACAGACTCTTGCAACTCACATGTTCGGTGCTTTCCATTTATACATTCAAAGGACATTTGTGGAGTATATCTTAGTCCATTTTTGTGTTGCTATAAAGGAATATCCGAGGCTGACTGATTTATAAAGCAAAGAGGTTTATTTGGCTCACGGCGCCGCAGGCTGCACAAGAAGCACAGTGCCGGCGTCTCTTCTGGTGAGGGCCTCGGACGTTGCCACTCGTGGCGGAAGGGAAGGGGAGCCGGGTGTGCACGTGGTGAGCGGGGAAGCAAGAAGAGATGGGAGGGAAGTTCCAGGCTCCTGTGAACAGCCGGCTCTGTCTAGTGGGACAAATGGTGAAAACTCACTCATTACCTTGGGGATGGCGCCACGCCCTTCACGGGGGATCCACCCCTGTCACCCAGGCACCTCCGGCTGGCTCCACCTCCAACATTGGGAATCGGATTTCGGCATGAGGTTTGGAGGGGTCGGATATCCAAACCACAGCAGAGTGTCACTGTGCGTCTGAGAGACGCTGCGCTCGTTCAGTGCAGTGGGGAGACAGACATGTACGGTTACCATACGATGATGGGGTGAGCATAATAACAGGGAATCCCCGGGTACCAGGAGGGCAGCCAGGAGGGGACAGCTGTCCTGGACAGGGGGAGAGACATCAGCTGGACACTGCAGAGGTGGTGACTCACCCCAAGCTGAGTCTTACAGGATTGGAAGGAACGGTCATTCGAAGAAGACAGAGCAGATCCAGACTGGGACGGGGCCTGGCTGGCGTTTTCTGTCCCTCTAAGACTGAGCGCCATGAGACAGCTCCCCGCTAAGGAAGACTCTCCCTGCTGTGTTAACAACCCTCATGGGCTATCCTTGTCCTGATTGGCCTTTATCCCTTATTCACTCAACTCATTCATTCACTCAGGTGTGATTTACTGAGGCATTATTATGTGCAGACATGATCCAGGTGCTGGCGATAGAGCAGCGAACAAAATAGGTGAGGAAGACAGACCAGAAATAGGTAAACAAGGACATGGCATCGTGCACGGTATGTGTGCTGTGGAGGAGAAGACCATGGTGAAGAACTTTAGGGTACCGATTGGGGCGATCTTTAGCTTCTCAGCCCACAGGGGTTTTCCTTGAGAGAAGTGGCCCCGTGTGAGAGATTTTACCCAAAGCATCTGAAATGACGTCAGGAAAAATAGTGATTGATGACAGGACATTTCATGTTTGAAATGGTGCATTTTTCGACTGTCGAACCAATACGTGCTATATTGGCACAGGGAGCCCGTACTCTTTGCATCAATTTGATGTTTCCATCTTGCAAGATCAGGCTGTTTTTGTAGAAGTTTGGCTACACTAGATAGTTTGGGTTTTGAAATTATTGTTTTCTTTCGTTTTTGTACAGTAGGCCAGAAAAAGAAGTTACTTATTATTACTTGGAATAAGCATTAGATTCGCAGATATGATATCAGCACTTAAGTCCTGACCTGGTTACCCTTTATATTGGCTGTGTGCCTGGTTAAGTTATTTACTTAAGCTTAGAGTTTCCATTTTTCATGCGTAAAATGTGGATATTCTTGTCTGTCTACTGTAAGTTCTTGAGAATAGGGGTTGTGGCCCATCCATCATTGGACATTCGATACGTGGGATGAGTCCCGGCAGGTAAGAACAAATACTTGTTGAACAAATAAGATTTGCCTTACCTACTGTGTAGGTTGTTTTGAAGAGCAGGTAGGATGAGCAGCGGTAGCGTGCAGTGTTAAACACACAGGTCCTGTGTTGGACTCCCTGCGCCCAATCCTGGCTCTGGCATTCCTGGCTACGTGACAAGGGGTCGGTTATTACCTTTGTGCATCTGTAAGAGTGGAGGATAGTACTACCTGCTAGGCTTGTCATGAGTGTTAGTTGAGCCTGGCACATAGCAAGTGCTATACACACACCAGTCGCTAATACAGCATGTGAAAGGCTTTGCAAAGTGCTATTTATGTAAACATAATATTGATTCCACAATGTCTTGCCATTGGGCACATAGTGAAGTCTTTTCAGTACTGTGTCTTTTCCTCTCTTAACTAGTGGTCATTCCTTTCGTTTTCACATTTTTTTCAGCCCAGCTAGTGTGTCTTTCACCTGGATCCATTTAATGACACTGACCACCATGATGGAAAGTACACGGTTCCAAGAAGGCCAGGGCTGGAAGTGACCCGGCCTGAAACTGCTGTCTACTCTCTTGTTCTGCCACTTGCTATTTAGAAGTAACTCTGTATTTGTCACCCTAGAAGATGTTACAAAAAGAAAGAAAGAAAAAAACTCTCTAAGATAATGCTAAGTAATTATGACTTCCTGTGTGCAAACACTGCAGTGGTTTCCACGCTGGTTTCCAGCCTCCTGCCTCTCGGCCACTGGACTCTCCTGCGAAGCCCTGCCTGCCTCGTGTCCTTGTCCCAGCACTTCCCTTTCTTACGGCTCCCCACTGCCCGGGAGCCCTCCTGATCGTCTTCTTATTCATAGACCCAAATCCAAGCTACTGGCATTGGTGTTCAAGACCAGGTATAATCTGAACCCATTTTATCTGCCCACGTTTTTCATCCAGTTCTTCTCTATGTAAAGACTTGTGCTGCCCACTCACCCCGAGCCTCGCCCGTCTTCTTACTTTCAGTTTCACTGTTCCCATGCTGAATGCCCTCCCTTGCCAGTTGTTTATTATATTTGCCCATTGTTTTCAGGCCCATTTTTTTCATAAACCCTACTTCTTCCTGATCACTCACTGGCTTCTTCCTATGCTTTTGCATTTGATTATATTTAATGGAGGGCTTTATTGGATGATATTTTTTTTCTTTTTTTTTTGAGACAAGAGTCTCACTCTGTTGCCCAGGCTAGAGTGCCGTGGCGGCAGCCTCGCTCACAGCAACCTCAAACTCCTGGGCTCAAGCTATCCTTCTGCCTTAGCCTCCTGAGTAGCTGGGACTACAGGCAT
>NW_012148174.1:2364824-2365337 GCF_000956105.1 Propithecus coquereli | reverse complement strand
GGTGCAATCTAGAAAGTAAAACTAATTTCATTTTGGAAGTAAATTTCAGTTTTCCTTAAAGGTCAGACTAAATATAAGCTATCACTGGTCCATAGACTTTGTCAGGTGAAATAAAAGAGGCAACAGCTTGCCATCATGCTTGCTTTTCTTCTTTAAAAAGTACAAAAGCTGTGTCTAACACATGAAAAATCCTTAAGCTGTTCAGATTTTGTTCAAGCCTCCAGAATCTTCCATCTCTGAGGACAGCGATCCAGACTCTTATCTGTGGAATACAAAGGGACGAGATGAACTATCTTTGAAAAAACCTTGAGAGTTGGATGGTACTTTTAGACAAGTGTAGACAAAGCTTAAGAAGTAATCGTGTTTAATTATGGCAGTAGGGGAAATGGGCCTGTAGTTAAAATGGTATTATTTAACTATGAAACAATTATTAATATAACGAATTATAATGATGATCAACCGAATATAAACATAAATGTCTCCAAAAATAGCCATTTCATTTATTAACAAAGT
>NW_012148174.1:2354267-2355869 GCF_000956105.1 Propithecus coquereli | reverse complement strand
CCTTGTCTCTCTAGCATGGCAGACACACGTGTGAACAACTATGAGCTAACCATGTTATGAGATTGAATCAAATAAGGGTTAAATATTATATAAGCAAACTGTTTTAGGAAATGTAGAGAAAGAAATAGAGGCTTAGGAAGTATATAACTTACAATAAATCATACTTACTAAGCTTGTATTAGGTTATTAAATATGAAATGTCTGATTTCCAATCAAAAGTGTAGTTTGTTATATCTCAAACAAGAAGCAGTACAATTAATCAAAGGATGTGCCTAAACTATCAGCACAGCTTTGCCATCTTAACGGTAGCTTGTTTATGCCAGCAGCGAAGAAGCCCGAAGAGTGAGTGGCGATGAAATTGCAAAAGGCGTTTTCCACAGCTTGTCGAGAATTGAATATTTTTCCTTGCAAGAAGTGGTCCAAAGCCTGGAAGAAGTGGTAGTCTCTTGGTGCAAGGTCTGGTGAATACGGTGGATGACAGAGTTTCCAAGTCCAGCTGCTGTAGTTTGAGCACCATTGTTTGTGCCACATGTGGTCGAGTGTTGTCTTGTAAGAGGATCGACCTGTCTCTATTGACCAATCTCAGCTGCTTAATCGCAAGCATCCTCATCATTTTGTCCAACTGGTTGCAGTAGACATCTGCTGTAATCTATTGAGCAGGTTTCATGAAGCTGTCGTGGATAATACCAGCGCTGGACCACCAGACAGACACCATCAGCTTTTTATGATGAATATTTGGTTTTGGACTGTGTTTCAGCACTTCATCTTTATCCAACCATTATGTCGAATGCTTGAGATTATCAAAAGCAATCCATTTTCCATCACACGTAGCAATACGGTGTAGAAATGGTTCGCCTAATTTCCATCACACATAGCAACAGGGTGTACAAATGGTTTGCCTTTATGTCGTTGCAGCAAAGAAAGGCAAGCTTCAAGATGATTTCTGACGCTCGTTTAATTCATGTGGCGCCCATCTATCCAGCTTCTTTACCGATTTGTTTCAGATGGTCCAATATTGTTGGAATAATAACGTCAAACCTTGCTGCTAATTCATGCATAGGCTGAGATGGATTCGCTTCCACTACAGCCTTCAGCTCATCATTATCCACCTTGGTCTGAAGTTGCCCACGTGGCTCATTTTCAAGATTAAACTCACCAGAATGGAACTTCTCAAACCATCAATGTACTGTGTGTTCATTAGCCACATCCTTCCCAAAAACTTCGTTGATATTTTGAGCTCTTCGTGATGCACTGGTTCCATAACAGAACTCATATTTGAAGATAACACGAATTTTTGACTTATCCATGGTTTCACAAAAATTGCTCTAAAAAATTTTTGAAAGATAATCACAAGGCAAACCATTCGTTTGAAAGACTGAAGATGTATCTTCATGATAAAAATAAAACAGGAAGTGTCAAAGTGAAATGTCAGAGATATCAACTGTCAAACCTAGTACTTAAGGAAATCATACATTTTGTACTTAATAACCTAGTAGTATGCACCAGGCACGGGTAATAATTACGTGACTGCATCCTCATAACAGATATTTGAGGTAGGTACGTGAATCTGCTTTTCAAAAATAAATAAATTGGAATGCACTG
>NW_012148174.1:2352306-2353902 GCF_000956105.1 Propithecus coquereli | reverse complement strand
TAATTTCTTTCTATTTTTTTGGTAGAGATGGGGTCTCACTGTTGCTCAGGCTGGTGTCGAACTCCTGAGCTCAAACAATCCTCCAGCCTCGGCCTCCCAGAGTGCTGGGATTACAGGCGTGAGCCACTAGCCTCTACATTTCTATGCTTTATAAATTACCCGGTTTGTGGAATTCTGTTATAACAGCAGAAAACAGACTAAGACAACCATGTGGCATCAGACCATTCCAAACGAATTCTCCACGCTGAGTGAAAAAGGATGCAGCCGTTTTCTGGTGATGCGGTGATTGACAGAGAAACAATTTTACTTCTGTAACTTATGTAGGAGTCTCGGGACTATTTATTTCGTGCTATTGATTTGCTGATTTTTGTACAAGACTACATTATTTTTATCGCTGATGTTTCTGATATACTTTAAGTGGATGATATATCTTAACATACTATGTTAGGGCAGCCTCCTGCATTGCTCCCATTCCAGATGAAGTTGGGATTTTACGAAACCTACATCAAGCTGTGGTTTCTAAACTTTAATGTGTATTAGAATCACCTGGGGAGCACGTTAAGAAGAGACGTTTCTTGAAAACTTACCCTCCCTCCCTTCTGATTCTGTAAGCTGAGCCGAAGCCCAGAAATCTGCATGCTGATAAGCAACTGAGCGGATTTTTGAGACAGTGATCCCTGGACCTCACTTAGAGATAAACTGCTCTGATTTGTGTAGAATTGACAACTTTTTACCGTCTTTTCACTTATTTGGGTCGTCTTTTTATCGCTTAGCTAAGTTCTCCTTCCATATGTTTCATCTTGCACGTTGTGAACAGGTTCTTTTTTCCACTATATCTCGTAACTGTTACCGCTAGTACACAGGAAAGCTGTTGATTTTTAGATGCTTGTTTTGTATCCAGCCACTTTGCCCGGCTCTCTTGTTAAATCTAATAGTTTTTCATTTAAACCTTTTGCAGGTATGAGATGAGGGCGTGGTTGGTACACAAGCCTATCGCCTGGAACCATGATTTTGGCCTCCTTCTTCCTAGTATTATACCCGTTATTTCTAGTTTATGTGTCGCCATATGGTCCGAAACTTCCAGGACATTGCTGGATAAACACTGACACAATCCACCCTTAATTTATTCCTGATTTTAAAGGGAATACCTCTATATGGTTTCACGGTTAAGAATGGTACTGGCTATTCGTTTTATTTTATTGTTTTTTAAGAGACAAGGTCTCACTCTGTCGCCCAGGCTGGAGTGTAGTGCCACGATCATAGCTCATTGCAGCCTCAAACTCCTGGGCTCAAGCGATCCTCCTGCCTCAGCCTCCTGAGTAGCTGGGACTACAGGTGCGCCCAACACACATGGGTAATCTCTAAATTTTTTGTAGAGATGGGGACCTTGCTTTGCGCTCAGGCTGGTCTCAATCTCCCGGCCTCAAACGATCCTCCTGCCTTGGCCTCCCAAGGTGCTGGGATTATAGGTGCGAGCCACCATGCCCAGTCTCTGGCTGTTTTAGATAGATCTTTTTAAAAACTATGTCAAGGAAATAGCCTTCTATTCCCAGTCTTCTTAAAGTTCCTTTTTAAAAACAATATGGAATGTGTGTA
>NW_012148174.1:2339054-2350397 GCF_000956105.1 Propithecus coquereli | reverse complement strand
GTGGCCTGGCCACTTACCTAAACTCCAGACCCCACGCTGTCTCCTGCCTTCCGACCATCTCCACGTCCGTGCCTCAGAGACACCATAAAAGTGGATTTATCCAAGACGGTGGGTTAAGAGGGCGCGGGGAGGCAGGCAGAAACAGGAAGAGGTGGAGGAGAACGAGAGATGGGGCGGTGGGGAGCAGAAGTACATCCTGAGCGATTCTTTATGCCTCCGTCCTTTCTCCCCCGCTGCCTTTGGAGTGCTCGCCCTTCCCCTCCCCACCTTCCTGCGCCAGAGCGTGGTTCTCCACGTGTGGGCCCCCCGGAACGTGCTAGAAATGCAAACCCACACCTGCCGAGCCAGCAGTTCAGGGGTAGGGCCCAGCAGTCTGTGTTTTAATGGCCCCCGCAGGTGGTTCTGATGCCTGCTCCAGTTCCAGAAGCCCTGCCCTGCTCTAGCGAATTCCCCGCCCGCTGCATCTCTGATGACATTGATGGCTTCCTCTTCCCTGTTCCCGCAGCGCTTTATTCACGCCGATTAGATAGCACTTATGCTATTGTAGTTCGCTCTCTCAGAGCCCTGCCCCCCACAGATTACGAGGTCTAAGGTTATCTCCGACCTTTGTATTTCTAGCTCCAGGCCTGGTGCCCGGCACACAACAGACATTGCATTAGCACGAATTACTTTCATTTCTTCTGCTCCCGTGACCCCTTTTCACTCTGTCCTGGCCCTTTCTTTTTCCTCCTTTCTTCTTCCCTTGCATCTGGCTTGTGGATATGAATAAATTATCAGGATGAGACCTTACCCCCCGAAGGTAGTTTTCACTGGATTTAAGCTTTCAAGCCCTTCCCATCAGCGTCAGTCTGGGGTCAAAGAGAGGAGCAGAAGTGTAAATGGGCACACATGCACACACACACACACACACACACACACACACACACACACACACACACACATGCACACGGTGGTTGCAGGGATTTGAACTCATGCAGCTGCAGAGCGGGTTAAACAGTCTGTGCGAAGCTGTCGTCTTCACGCCTGACGCTGGAGCCCGAAGTCCACTGGGCAGGCGGCTGGGGAGGAAGAGACAGATGGGGAAGAGGCGTCGCGGGGCCAGCACAGGGACATACACGGAACTCAAGATCCTAAACTGGGACCCGCAGGGACACTGGAACTGGGTCAGTCCTCACTGCCTCCCCCTGGGTGGCGGGGCGTCCTGCAGAGAGAGGTGCCTTCTGCCAAGGGGCCACACACACTGCCAACTAGGCAGTCGGAGGAGCTGAAGGCCCGTCGGGGAAGAGGGAGCCACAGAGAACAACCCCGAGTGTGAGCTGCAGAAGCACCTGCCCCGACCTTCTGAGCGTGAGAACAAAAACACTCTGGACATCTCAGAGTTATTTCAAAGTAACATTTTTTAATGGCTGCTGTTTTCCTTTCATGTCCCAATCTCATGTGAAAATGTCTCTTGTGTCTGCTCTCGCCAGAAATGTGCAGGCGAGGCCATTCTGGGAAACACAGTTCAGGGGGCCACGGTGACGTGTTGCAAAGGCACCACAGTATCCGCACGCCTGAATCTGAAATTCCTAAGGTTTACTCTCTGACATAAAAAAAATAGGAGCTATGGGCAATTTTTTGTAAAAAATAAACCAAAAAAAAAAAAAATAACCCAGCATGGTCTGGGTAGTGAGCGGAACCCTTCTTAGACTGGCCAACAATGGAATTGGTTCTAGAAAGATAGATAAGAATTACATCAGGAACACATCCCAGGAGAGACAAGATCATGATTCTCAACAGAAGAATTGGTCACCAGCGAAAGGTATAATTATGCTCAGTGTGTTGTCTTTACTGAGGGTAGGATAGATTTTGGAAAGATTATCAGTAAGGATCGAAAGCAAAGCCATCTAAATTTAATTAATTAGAACATCATCTAAGCATTGTAATTAACTGAGAGGTTTTTGTAAGTGGTGAGTGTCGTAAAGGATAATAAAGTTTAGCAGAACGTGGCAATAATAGTCCAAGAGCTTGGATTCAAGCACTTACTAGCTGTGTGTCCCTGAGCAAGCTATTAAATCTCCGTGGGCTTTTATATCCTCATTTGTAAACTGGCAATAAGAATACTCTCTCCCTTATAGGATTACTATGAGAGATGAATAAGAATCCAGGTAAAGTACTTGGCTGAATATTAGGCATATACTCTATTAACTGTTACCAGTGTCTCATTATCACCAGCGTGGTCATTATTGTATCATTATTGTTATCATGTCCCCGGGCAATACTTTCCAGGGAGGTTGATTTCAAAGGCTAAACACTACTCTTGACCACTCTAAGTAGCAGGCCAGTTTAGCAGCTGGGATCCAGCCTCGATTGCCAGAAGAGATTCACTCTGCTTATTTTTATGCTTCCTTCGGATTCAAATACAGTTGCCCTCGTCTCCTCTGCCTCGATCCCTGTATAAGTTCTTTTTCCTTTGCGTGAGAAATGGGCTTTGTGCTTGTCTCCACTCCCTTCCCTGCCAGGCCATGGGCAAGGGGTGATTTCAGAGCCCGGGTGCAATGGCCGGAGCCACCGCCACCCTGCCCGCTCACGAGGCGGACACCTGTGTGCGTGTGATCACGTGGCCTCCCTGGAGCTGAGTTTAGGGACTTGTCTTGTGGGGACGTGGGAAAACAGACTAATGTCTGTCCACGGTGGAAACTGTCATTTCAAAACTGTAATCAGAAGCTGCTAAGCATTTTTCTGCCTGAGAAAAAGGATTGCCGATCTCTTTTATCTTTGTTAAACAATGAAAAACAAAGAATGGAATGTTATCCTTTAATTAGAGCTATTCTCACCACTTTCTTTGTCCTGCTTATCGAGTTTTCGTGAATCTTTATCTCTTGTAAATCTTCTGTCTCTCCGTCTTCCCATCTTTAATTAGATTTTCTGGTTTGTGGCCACTTGAAGTAGGGAAAAATCACTGAACTGGAGTTTGGAAACAATGCAGTCCCTTCTGGATTTATTACTCAATTTTCGCATTGATTGGATCCCCAGGATGCATTTTCATTTACATGCCTCTCTTTTATAACGAAATCTACAGTTATTATCGATGCAATAATTTTTTTGTTCCTTTACCAAGCCCAAATTGACTTTATTCCAAACACATAAATTCCTTCAGTGAAATAAATTAAAAGGTTTCTATTCATTGAAAGGTGTGCGCTGCAGGCCCTGTCTCAGCTGTGTTTTCAAGAATGAAACGCCTCAAGCATTGCTTCTGCTTTCACCTCCTACCTCCACAATATTTCTTGAACTCATCCATCATGTAGACACTCTGCGGGGAGGAGCCTGTTGGTCTAGTTACGGTGACGGGAGCAAAGGGAGGAACCAGGAGAATGTGGGAGAGACCTCGTGTGTGCCTCTAGGGATGGTGACACTCACCTCTACCCTGCCCCTCACTGCCAGCTGGAAGAGGACTGCCTGGTACAGGGTCCCCGGGAACAAAGCCCGATGCATCCTTGCTCTGGTGAATGACGCCGGAGCCTTGGGAAAGCCACTGAGGGGCACAGGGACAGTGTGTGGAGCAGCTTGGAGTTCGAGCTTCATGCCAGTCACCACTTTCTGCGAGAGTGTTTCCTAATCTCTTCAAGGAGAGGGAGTGAGCACGCCGGTCCTCTTAGCAGCACGCTTGCAAGCTGGTAGGACGTGTGACAGCTCTGCCCGCTTAATTCCATTGGCTACCTGTGGTGCCACCTTTACTGATGATTGTGGGATCAGGGTTTTCCCAGAACCTATAGGATGCGTATAGATATATAAGAGGAGACTTATTGTGGGAACTGGCTCAGGCAACGGTGGAGGCCAGAAGTCCCGTGATGTGCCGTCTGCAAGCTGGAGACCCCAGAAAGCCGGTGGCACAATCCAGTCTGCGTCTGAAGGCCTGAGAACCAGGGGAGCTGATGGAGCAACTCTCAGCCCAAGGCCAAAGGCCTCCGACCCTGAGAGGGTCCCAAGGCCCAAGAACGCGGAGCTCTGATGTGCAAAGGCAGGTGCCGATGGATGTTGCAGCTCACGAAGAGAGAGAATTCACCCTTCCTCCACCTTTTTGTTCTGTTTGGGTCCTCCATGGATTGGGTGATGCCCAGTTGGTGAGGGTAGACTTCCTTTACTCAGTCCACTCACTCCAATGCTAATCTCTTCCAGAAACATCCTGACAGTCACACTCAGAAATCATGTCTTACCAGCTATCTGGGCATCCTTTAGCCCAATCAAGTTTATGCCTAAAATTAACCATTGCAATGATCTTCCTAGTTTCGCTCCTAATTCTGAGGACACGCTTTTATTCATACCCTGTAGAAATGATTAAAATTAGCGTGAAATGACATCATCTGTGGGACACGAGAGAGGATTTAAGGAAGATAGAGAAGATTTACAAGGTCTGTTCCGGGTTGTTTTTTGTACGGCGAACGGTATGAAGTGAGAAACTGCCTTAGGTCACCCTTCACAAGGTGTGTGGGGCATGGACTGGCTTCGGAAGAACAGGCATTGGGCAATTAACTACATTTTACAAGCCCCTGGTTTCTCTGCTTTTCATTCTGGTGATGGAGTGGTTCCGAGTGTTCAGGGGAGTTCGGGTTCTGAGCTGTTGATTAGTTCTTCCGGCCGTGGGAAGGGTGCAGGATGATGGACAACCTTTTTCAGCATCAGCCTGAAATCCAGCGAGCAGCCTCCGGCCTGATATATTTCATGCGTTCCTTGTCCTTCCAAAGAAGTCATCAGCGTAAGGTCATTTCTCAGGGAGTATTTGAAGGATTTTCCCCTGCTTTGCCAAGAGAACATTGAAAACATACCCTCCTTTCTCTTTCAGGTTCCTAACTCAGTTCCTAAACAATCACCATTAGTCTGGAATAAATCTGCAGTTCTACTTTCTTTCCCTGGACCACGAATGGGGTGGGCATCAGTGATATTAAGACAACCGTTTGTAATAATAATAGCGTGCAATGATTGAGTGCTTGCTGTGTGCTTATCAGAGAGGCTTATGTGTGGTAACTCCCTTAATCTTCACTGCAGCCCGAGGAAGTCGGTACTATTATGATCCACGATTTATAAATGAGAAAATTGAGGCTCAGAGAGGTTAAGCAATTTGCACAGCGTCACCCAGCTACTAAGTGGCAGAATCTGGATCCAGAACGTGGGCTTGTGGTTCCTGCTCTGTTCTGAGTCCCCATGATAACGGAGCATGGAAGAATTACTTTTTGACTGTCACCGTTGGTATCACACATCCGCTGAGCAGCTGCCAGTTTGTTGGATGAGGAGCTCCCAGGGCAGTGTTTGGAGCTTCATGTGCATTTGCCTCGCATCTCTCAGTCTCAGCGTTTTGCCTTCAGCCACGTGAGATTCAACCTGAATTTGCTTCTCAGATCCCATCTCTGGCAACTTCCTGGGCCTATCTGTCCTCTGGGGATTTGGCGGTGCATTTCTTGTTTTGCTCCGGTTTGCTTCATTTGGGGTTGTTTCTCTGCACTGAACCAGGCCCGAGGTGTTGATGTCAGAGCCCGGCAGAGAGGGTCAGCGTCGTGAGGGCTCGCTGTTTGCTTTGGCTCTCGGAGCTGTAACTACGGGCCGGGAGGGTTTGCAGGGATGCGATTTCAAAGCTGCAGACCAGGGGCTCCCAGGCACAGGGTTCCATTTTCAGTTGGCTCGTGGTCAGGCTGCTTTACAGGTTTTTTATTTGTTTGCTTTTTTGCCTTGGGGCTAGGGAGACTCATGAAACCACGGCATATGGCAAAAGGACTAGAAAGAATCTTTAGAACTGCTGAATCAGGCCTGTTGGGCAAAATCACCTCATTGTCATCTAAAAAATAAAATCAGTCATGTTACTTAGACTTTTTTTATACCTTCCAGGTATAAATGCGAGTATTCATTTGATTCAGGAGCTGGAAAATACAACTAAATCTTTAGGGAAAAGATACGTGTCTGTATTTATAAAAGGGTATATTTGTAAAAATTGTATATATCAGGGTTTGGCCGCTGCAAAGTGAGGAACCCATTCCTTGGCCTTACCTCTTCCCTGTGATGAGGGAAACCACCTGGTGACTTGGAACTCTTGGGTGTCACCTAAGCATTGGAGGACCTCTCCAGTAGCTCATGAACAGAGCGACATTGTCATTTTTATACAGAGCAGTGTGAGCTCTCAGATGAGATGTTTGGGCTGCAGTTAACAGAGCATCTGAATGTATTAACGAGAATAAAAGGTTCAGCTGCTGTAACAAGAAATCAGAATAATGTCGCTTAAAACTTTTTTTCTTATGCAATAGTCCGGGGAGAAGGGGTTCGTGACAGCCAGGCCATCTGCAAATACCTTCTTTTTTTTTTTTAATTTCCCTATGCGGCCGATGCATGCAACATAGCTTCTGTCCTTTGGTCGCTGCTGTCTCAGCTCCCAGGAGAGAAGTGTTTGAGTGACATGTGTGCCAGACCAGGAAGTGGCGTGCGTCCCGTCTGCTCACATCCCATTGGCAAGAATTTAGTCACGTGGCTACTTGGCAGGGCAGAGGCGGCTGGGAGGTGTCATGCAGCCGGGCAGCCGCATGCCCGGATGTTCCTTTAACATAAGGGAAGAAGGGGAGGACGGATTTTCAGCCCCACAGGGAAGCAAACCAAAGCCCCCTCCAGTAAACGCACCACCTGGAAGTCCACGGTCTCCGGGTCACTCACAGTCCTGTCCGTCACGTTCAGATGTGGCTCCTAATGGTCTCGCAGCTTGTGGACCGAAAGGCAAGTTATCTCCCCTCTGCACGCGCGCTCGCGCTCGGCAGACAGTGGTGGAACAGAGGGTGGAAAATCCACACGTAAAACTCCATTGGAAGCAGAGACGAAGGAAAGGCACGCAGCGGCCCCCGGTCCGAGCCGATGCTGGGCCCCGGAGCAGGCGGCGGGAAGGCCCTGCCCTGGCAGAGGAGCAGTTCCCGGGTTGGACTCTGGGTCTGCTCTTCGGGAGGAGCCCCTTGCTCCCGCGCCCTTGGGGGCAAGGGCTCTTTCTGTTCAATGCTTGGTTGCATCTGAAGTGGATGCCGGGGACATGCCCTCCTTGGTGGCCGCACCACCTGTGCAGCCTGCTGCCTGCTGTGCAGAGTCTGGGGTCCGAGCACAGCAGTCGCAGGTTTTATCGGCCTGGCTGTGTCCCTTTGCTAATACGGTTCTCTCGGATGCTCAGCTGGCGTCTGCTCTGTCTACTTCCAGCCGAGTCACACGCCTGTAATTGCTCCCAGAGTCCTCTTCGCGGCTTGGCCTGCAGCCTGCTTGCTTGCTTTGGTCTCTTGCCCTCCGTGCTCGCGCTCGCAATGTACGGGCGGCTGCGCGGAGGCCTCTGAAACGCAGGCTTGGGAGGGAAGGCAGACCCCTCGCCTCATTTCGCATCTCTTGCTGTTGGAGGTGTAGGAGTCTTTGGCTTTTCCAGCCCTGCAAGGCCCCAAATTTCTAAACTCTTCTTGTTTTGTATCTCTCTTTGCAACTCAGTCTAGCTGTAGGCCCCTTAGGAATGTGGTCTGCCTTCCAAACTAGGTCGGGGGACCGTTTGTTGTTTTCTTTTTAAGGGTCAAGAGACTTGGTTGGCACAAACCAGATTTTTGTGAAACATTTTCCTTGTGACTTTGTTTTTTTTTTTATTGTAGTAAAATATCATAATGTAAAATTTACCATTTTTACTGTTCTTAAGTATGCATGCAGTTCAGTGGCAAAACTGAAACTCCATACCCATTAAACAGTAACTCCTGTTTTTTGTTTTGTTCTGTTTTGTTTTTTGAGACGGGATCTCACTGTGTTGCCCAGGCTGGTCTCAAATTCTTGGCGTCAAACAGTCCTCCCAGTTTAGCCTCCTGAGGAGCTGGGGTGACAGGCTTGAGCCACCACATCTGACCACAATAGCTCCTCATTCGCACTTCCCAGGCCCCTGGCAACCACCATTTTACTTCTGTTTCTGTGATTTGGACTACTCTAGGTACCTTATATAAATGGAATCATACAATATTTGTCTTTTTTGTGTCTGGCTTATTTCACTCAGCATAATGACTTTAAGGTTAATCCATGATTTAGTGTGTATGAGAATTTCCTTTCCTTTTAGGCTGAATAATATTCCATTGTATGTATATACTACATTTTGTTTATCCATTCATCCATTGATGGACACTTGTTTCTCCTTTTGTTTATTGTGAATCATGCTACTATAAACATGGGTATACAAATATCTATTCAGGTCCCTGCTTTCAATTTTTATGACTATATACCCAGAAGTAGAATTTTCGTATCATATGGTAGTTCTATTTTTAATATTTTGAGGAACCACCATACTGTTTTCCACGGCAGCATTGATTCTCATTACAAGAAGTTTGGAGTCTGGCTGTATCAAGCATTTCATACAGTGTCTTAATGATATTATCAAGGACTCCGTTCCTCCACTCTGCCGTCCTCAGTATGTTGGCTTTGGGTCTTCATGTTTGTGGTCTCATGGTTACATCATGGCTGCCATAGCACTGGGTACCATATTTTCACTACAGCATCCCAAGTGGGAAAAAAGGAGGGTAGATGGAAAAGAGGCTTCCCACTATCAGGAATGCAAACAGTTCCCATTTTCTACTCAGCATACTTTCCCTTGCATCTCATTGACCAGGTTCAAGAGCGTCTGGAAAGGTACTCGTCAAAGGAAAATGAGATAGCTATGATTGGCTTAAGTAATCATGGCCTATCCCTTGGGCTGAGCACATTGATGTCCCAAATAAAATTAGACTTTTACTAGCTAAGAAAAAGAGGGGAAATGACTATTGGGATGGCAATGACATCTGCCACATATAAGTAATATTTTTTATTATTATTAAAGATGTAAGTGGGTTCTGAGAAGGATCTTGGCATATTATTGAATTAAAGTAACTAGTAGGAGGGAATTACTTCTGAGATTATTCCATAAAAGGTGTCAGGACAGGGTGTTCCATCAGTTTCTGAGAAAAAGAATCCTTTGGGCCACCAGCATGAAAGGATCTCTACACAGGTCATTTGTCGATTGAATGAAGGCGATTGCTTTTAGAAATCAATATGGGATTGGAGAGAAAGTATCACTATTGGTTCTACTTAGAAATCATCATATTCCTTTGGAAATGGTAATATTTTCTAGAAATTCTTTACTAACTAATACATTGTTTCTTACCAGTGCGCACAAAAACATTTGTGAGGAGGAAGGGATTGGTCTGATACATTGAATCATATTGTTTGTATCTCCTGATTAGGGGAAGTCATATACTTTTAAGGTGACACCAGGTCACCTGACTATTGTCCCTTTCCAAACTTAGGATCAGTGAAAACAAAATTTTAACTGTTAACAGCATGGGTGTGGCTTATTCGTTGGTTGTATTACATATCTCCCGTGCTGGTTTATATCTGAGAGCCTGTTAACATTTTAGGGAAAAGACAAAACAGTTCTTGTCATTACCACTCATGATTACACATGATGACAGCATTATACGAGCCCTTCACGCTCGCCCATGACACACATGAAAAATAGCTTAAGATTCCCAGAAGGTTAAAAAACAACAAGGATACTCTCGGTTCATAGACACTGTGATGGTCCTTGTCATTAGCGGGTGACTTGTTCATCTTTTCGGCTTCATTCCAGCTGGTTCTGAGAGCAGAATGAAAAATTACGGTGGCAGGGAGCTCTTTGCCTGATAGATGACAAAATGAAAAAAAGATAACCAAAGATCCCGAGAGCATTTGCAGTGGAGGGTAGTGAACATTTATTGAAAGGCTGGCAATGCTAGACACTGTTCTGAGTCCTTTAAGTATATTTTCAATCCTCATAAAAACCCTATAAGGTAGGTACAATTGTTATTCCCACTTTATTGATGGGGAAACTGAGGCATGGCGAAGACTTAACCGAGGTCACGCAACTAGTAAGTGGCAGAGCTGGGATTCCTCGCCCTGGTCGTCTGGCTCCGGGCCATTGTCCCAGGTAGGGCAAAATCCTTCTAATTTATAACAAGCAATCCTTTCCGGCCCCAGAAAATATTATCTTAACTTTTGTGACACTTCACAGTCACGAAGTGGTTTCTCACTAATGAAGTTTTAACAGCTGTAAATGAAGATGATCCCTTGGGCTTTACTTTTCCGTGTGTAGACTGGAGGAGTTTTATCGCGCCTTGATAGAACAGAAGGTTTGTCTTCATGCACTGGCATTGCTGACAGCATGCTGTGTTCTTTGACTTCGGTGGCTTCATTGGCTTACACTGTAAGAACTGTTTGCAATTTGATGATAAAAGTATGAACAATCATGTGACCTTGGCTTTATACATACCCCCTTTTCAAACCAATGAAAGTGGTTGGAGTCTTAGGTAACAAGCTAAGGTGGGCTGATAGTAATTTTGTTTGCTTCCCCAAGAGTGTAAATTTTCAAACGGCCAAGTATTCTGCTGGACGTTTGCAGCTGGAAGACTTCCAGAGCAACAAACACGTCAGCAGCGGGAGCCTTTACTACAGGTCGTCTTCTCACTGGGGACAAAAATGAGAGCTTCAGGGATGCCACGTCCCATCAGGAGCAGGGAGAAAATGGGCATTTTCACCATCTGACTCACGGTGTCAGAAAGTCCCTGCCGTGCGGTCTCACTCTTGCCACATATTGGGTAAAAGGGTAAAGATCGCTCAAACTTAGGCAATGACATTTATTGGAGTTAAAGAATGTGCGACAGAAATGTACAGAGAGTTAGCAGTTTTGGCTCTCTGGGAAGATCTGACCATCTGGAAAACAGCTTTGCAAATCACTGGGATAAATGATGCCACTTGGAGGAGAGCCTTCCAAACCAGAACTGCATGCCGGGACCCTTTCGAGGCTCCTGCAATCCCGGTTCCTTTTCTCCTTTTGTTAGAAACTCATTGGGTGACGTTGTCCTAGACGTAAGTAACCATTGGAGACGTGGGAACCATCATCCTTAATTTTTTACCATGAGATATTATTGGAAGATTAATATCGGTAGAGTCAATATTGCACAGAGTAAAAAAGAATCACAATTCAGAATGCAAAGATAAGACTGTCTTACGAATGTGGAGTATTTTTTTCTTCTCCCCCTCTTTCTTTAAAGAGACCAGGAAAAATGTATTCTCCTCGCCGGCAGGTACCTTGTTGATTTAGCTTGGGGAAAGCGTGGGACTTTTCCTTGTTAGGAAATGTAAGTAAAGTTTGGGTGACACTTTCTAAGGTGATGGAACGCAATAGACCAGTTTATTTCCATGGTGCCTGGAAGGATAGAACACGGAGATCCATCTCGCCATTTTAAATTTAATTCTCGGGCAACAGTAAGGCGAAGTTAAGAGAGTTAATTTAGTAGATGTGTTCATTTATTCTTT
>NW_012148174.1:2336779-2338019 GCF_000956105.1 Propithecus coquereli | reverse complement strand
AGAATCTCTTTCTACTACTTTGGAAGTCTGAATTAGATCATCACATATTTCTCAATCCTTGTCAAAGTGATTTATAAACCAGCTAAGATCTAACCAAAGTCAATAAGACAATAATTTAAAAGGCATAAATGGGTCACAGATTTAAATGTAAAACTATAAATATTTTAGAAAAAAACATGAGAAAATCTTTGATATCTAAGGCTAGGCAAAGAGTTCTTAGGCTTGACATCAAAAGCATGACACATAGAAGGAAAATTTAATAATTTGGCTCTTATTAAAATTACAACTTTTGCTCTGCAAAGGACATTATTAAGTGCCAAGACCATTTGGTGGGGGAAAAGACAGTCTTTTAAATAAATGGTTCTGGATATTTATATGCAAAAGAATGAATTACCTTATGCCATATACAAAAATTAACTCAAAATGGATCAAAGACCCAAATGGAAAGAGCTAAAACTATAACACTCTTAGAAGAAAATATAGGGAAAAAGCCTGATGACATTGGATTTCGCAGTGATTTCTTGGTTAGGACACCAAAAGCATAGGCATCAAAAGAAAAAATAGACAAATTAGACTTCACCAAAATTAAAAACTTAAATGTGTCAAAAAACATGATCAACAGAGTGAAAAGGCAACTCACATAATGGGAGAAAATTTCACCTAACGTCTTGCCAACCGACTACCACTTCTTCAAGCATCTTGACAACTTTTTGCAGGGAAAACACTCCCACAACCAGCAGGGTGCAGAAAATGCTTTCCAAGAGTTTGTCAAATCCTGAAGCACGGATTTTTACCCTATAGGAATAAACAAACTTATTTCTCCGTGGCAAAAATGTATTGACTGTAATGGTTCCTATTTTAACAAAGATGTGTTTGAGCCTAGTTATAATGATTTAAAATTCACGGTCCGAAACTGCAATTACTTTTGCACCAACCTAATAGATTCTGTAATTCATTTAACATTCCTGTCCAGATGTATGCTTAGACTAAGGCCTGTTATTAGGTCCAGCTGTCTGTCTCCTGATCTGAAAGATCTACCTAATCAGGTAGTCCAGTTCTGCGAACTAAGACCTCCTGAGATTCGGCAGAAGGGATTGGCTCACCAGCCTAACGGGAGTATCAGGTTCTCTCTCTGGTCCCAACACTTGGAAGGTGCAGAGAGTCCCAGCACGTGAAAGCAGATGTTATGGAGGTACTCAGAAATGTCACAGTGCTGGTTCAAGCCCAAGAAACAAACTTA
>NW_012148174.1:2329012-2332484 GCF_000956105.1 Propithecus coquereli | reverse complement strand
GAGAAAGAAGCCCCCTGCCTATAAGTCACTGCTTTTTGGCAGCCACATAGATTATCATTTACAATCTAAAAATGAGTCTGTGTCACATTTATTGAAATTACTTAGCAAAGATCTCCTATCATTTTTGACGAACTAATCAAAGATTGGATGCTCAATTATTTTCTTTACAGAATTAGTTCTGTTCTTTGTCCTGAATCCATAACTTTTCTTTCCACTGGAGGGAAGAAAAAGACCTAAGACAAATTTCTTGGAAGGCGTATTATTTCCTGCCCTGGGGTGATGGGGAGCATAAAGCTGATAGCTGAATGATTTCAGTTACCTAATAGCAGCCGCTCTCTCTCCTTCAGCCAAAACATATCGACTCTTGTGTTCCGCTGCAGTCATAAATAGGAATTATTGATGCCTCAACAGTAAAACTGAACACAACAAAAAAGAGTTTGGCCAGACACCAGTTTAGTACCGCAAGGAAGAGATGTTATTTTGGGTTTTGAACTTTAAAAACCCAATCAGACTCAAAGTTAAAAATTTAATCTAAAAAATCAGCAGTTATTCTGTTTATGCTTTTTAAAAAATAGATGGGAAGATTAAATAGGCGACCACCTGTAGGGCAAAGGACTGTTCTAAATACCAAAAACAACAGGAGGGTGGGCTTTTGAAGTCTTTTCTAAAACCAACCGTTAGTGAAATCTAAAATTCTTGATGAAACTAAAAATTGTATGACTCGGTCACACGTGGATGTGGCCAACGTCGGTCGGCAGACGTAAAGATGGCTTTGACATTGCCCATCGGTCTCTTTCGGGAAGGTAAAATTAAATCACCACTTGGTTGAAAGTGGACTTCGGGACAGATCGTCTCAGTCTGCCTCCCTTCGTGCCTGAGTGTTAATCTCTGTTAGTTCCACCATTCTAAAAATCCTGCTAGAATCTATTCTGAAAGGAACGTATGCCTTGCCTGATCTGATTCATAACGGAGTTAATAGGTAAAAAGGGCGAGGTATGGTGTTTGGAATGCAGTTCTGGAAGTTAGGAGTGTTGGGGGAGTTCCTGTCTTCAGAGGTCTCTGCCTCCTGCCTGCCTTCATCGTCTGTTCGCGGCGTCGTGGCCGATGCTCCGTGCTGCAGACGGGAGGGCCAGCGGGGCTGCGGCCGGGAGGCGATCGGTGTCCCGCGTCTACTGGAGAATGCAGTAGGGACTCTCCTCCCTGGGCTCAAAGGGAAAAACCGACGGGGTGGGTCGACATGAAGAGCCGTTGCAAGTAGGTTTGGGGCTGACGCCGAAGTTCCAGCACGATCCTAGCCCACAAAACTACGTGACCAGCAGAGAGTTCTCAGAGTAATACTTTTCACCAGTCATCTTGAAAAGAAACTAAATGTGCTGTTTTGCTGTTTTGTCACTATGCCCTGCCTGGTGGCCAGACGCAGTCAGTTAGCACGTGTCTCCCACGGCGCTCTGGGCTAGGCTCTCCCGTCTCAGTCTAATGGCGTCTTTATCTGGTGACCGCTGCGTGTGACAGTGCTGTGTGCCGAATTACTCCTCGCCCCGCTTCCTTGTCCTGTTCCCATCCTAAAGATTAGTAAGACTTTCTCATCCTCTAAGATAGTTATTGTCATCGTTAATACACTTACGGCATAACTCCTAGCTAGGTCCCTCCAACCAACAGGTTGAGAAGCTACTGTCGTCTCAAGCATAATCTATTAATTTTCTGATCGATAGCGGGCACTAGCTAAAACATATACTAAAAACTATATCAGGGCTGAATAATTTGAAATTTCATGTATCATGGTTTATCTCTGTTTCTAAAATCCAAATAGTAATCAAGTTTTATACCACTCATTGATCAGAGGTACTTAGAACTGAAAGTCAGCTAACTCACTGAGCTTAACTTTACAGCTTGACATTGTGAAGTTCAGTGTGCTCGGGAAATGTAAATTTATGGGTAGATTTTCTTTATTAATGGATACCAGTGGCCTGTATTGAAGGTAAAACCTTTAGCAAATAATTACCAACTTAATTTCTGTGTAAACAGGGTAATTCCTAAATTGCTGATGGTCTTTCCTGCTGAACTTTAATGTCAAAATAAATCGTCTTAGTAGTAAGTGCCTTTCCTTATATGTAGATTTTATTCATATTAATTGAAAGTGCTTTTTCATCATTTGTAGACTAACCTCTCCCAGATTTTTACATAAATATGAAAATATCTCTGCACTAAGCAATTAATAAAAGATGAGCGGCTTCAACACGGACGTCCCAAGGTTTCTGTTAGAAGTTAGATTTGAAATCTAAGTAACTTCCCTCGTTCTCTCTTCAATTTCTTAGACACCAATTTGCTTCAGGAGATAGAGTGGCCGTTTAAAATGAGTAATTAATATCATTTATGAGAATTGAGTTTTCTCGACATACTAGGTGTGATCTGGGGTACACACCAAGCCCCCAGGTCTGCTTCGTTAAGTACAGATTTCGTAAACGTGATTGCTGTCGCTGCGCTCATTCGGATTAACTGCCTTCGCCTTTTGACCATGAACACCGACAGGCAGCATCAAAGGGAAGTGAGGGTAAAACCAGTAATAAGGGAACGTGTACACTTCCCTTCGTCTTCCTCCCTGTCCCAGGAACGGTTTCTGGCACAGGAACCGGCAGCAGGTCTGTCTAGATGTGGAAACCTTCCCCGGGTTCCCGCCCTGTCGGTCCTGACACTGCTCTAAGCCAAAGGACGCTTGACCCAGTCTGTCCTTATCCGCATCTGATCTGTTGTGTGCTGGGCCCCCGCACCGCTGTCCTGAGCCAGTCTGTCCTGCCTGGCCTTGTTTCGGAAAACTCTGAGGACACTGTGCACAGTCCCGTCACCCTCCTCTCCCCCAGATAACACACAGCCCTGTGGCTTCGACTCCTCTCTGCGTCTCTGCTTCCGCCAGGTTGGGTCTAATCGAACATCCAAATGATCATATGCATCGCATGGAAAGTTTCTTTGAAAAATTGTCTGTCCTTCCAGAGATTTAAAAATGTGCTGTGGTGAAACGTTTAATTTTGCACATTGTGGCTTTAGACCTGTGCCTCGTAGGATGTATGCTTTAAATTTTTTAATTTTAAGATTTTGCTTTATTCCTAGCCCTTGTGGTAGCCGTTCTGCGCTTCATACAGCTGAAACCAAAGGTTTTAAACCCATGGCTGAATATTAGTGGATTGGTGGCGCTGTGTCTGGCTTCCTTTGGAATGACCTTACTTGGTAATTTTCAGGTACTTCATTTGGCCTTTTTCACCTCACTCTCTCACTGGTAAGACCTTGGCCCGTGTGATCATCAAAGCCACCGACGCGGGGTCACTATATGCTCCATATAATTCTGCACAGACCTTAACAGTTAGGAGCACTGGTCCCCCCGAGCTTGTGTGACACAGGGGAGGGTGTTACCTGTGCATCTGAAATATAGCATGGCCACCGGGAAAAGTAGCTGCTAGAATATATATTTCCTACAAAA
>NW_012148174.1:2326300-2328962 GCF_000956105.1 Propithecus coquereli | reverse complement strand
TCAAGTATTGCAGGAGATGATCCTCCCGCCAGCTGTGTGTTTAGTCAAGTTATGAACATGGCAGCCTTCCTAGGTAAGAAGAGCATCAAGAATGCTTTATGCACTCTGGAACATTCCTTTTTTATTTTAAATTCTCCCAAACCCAAACCAAAACAATGGTGGGTTTACTTCGTAATACAGAATTATATCATGTCAATATGCTGAAGCCAGCTTTGTGTTTTCAGGATCATGTTTTCTTATAGATCCTTTTACGTTCACTCTGCTTTCCTGACATTTTTTTCTTCCCTTTACCATTTTTATGATTTCAGCCTACTCTTGACCTTATTTTTTTTTTGCTTCATGAAATAATATATTTCACGTACCGTAAAATCCTGCATGAAAATGTAATATTTGTGCAATATGTTTGCTTTGAAAGGAATGCCTTACTCCTTCACTGGCAAAGATGAACAATGCATAGACTCTCTGATATGTATTGATGTAAACAGATATTATTGTTAAACCTGAAAGCCAACAGTAACATGAGGGTGACACTCTCTCCTGTACCTATACACGTATCAACCTGGTAAATGGAGAAGCGGGCTTTAAAAAAAAAAGAAGGAAGGAAACATTGGGTGATCATATCTGGCACCAACTTCCCACTTTGTCTTCAGGCCCTGGGACTCTCATTTAACGTCCTGTCCCCTGGATACCGAGAGGGCTTCCCTGACGCTGCTGAGTCTTCGGACTCAGTGGGAAACAGCCCTGCTCTCTGTCCTTTTTCTCATCCACCTCGTACACCATCTCCTCAAGACCAGGCTTCCCGGTGCCTCGCACAGGGTCAGCCAGCTGTCATTGCTGCCATGCTGTCGGGAGAGCACTGGTGGCAGCTCAGCCTTTCCACAGAAGTATTGTGGAAATGGTCCTTTGGACGGTGAGACTTTCACTCCAAGTAAGAGATAAAGATAACGTTATTACTGAGGGGGTATTTGGCCTTTGTGGCACCTGTGCCCAAAGAGGTGGCCTGCTGTTCCCTCCCCCACAAAGAACAATTCCTGCTCTTCGTGTGTTCTTTTTTAGTGTTTGCTATAGAAAAGGGAAGATCTGGAGGACTCACTGGGACAATCAGGGGAGATGGCTGGTCCAACATGCAACACAGGCAGAATCTTAGTTGCTTCAGAAAGCTCAGAACATGGGAGCCACGGAGAACGTTTCCTCCTGGGCCCAAGAGGTCTTTCTAGAACCTGTGAGATTCAAAGAGAAGCGCACTGGAGGCTTCTCCGCAGTTTGCAAGATCCTTCCCTGGAGCTAACCACGTTTTGGTGGAAGCCTTTGCTACCCAGGCTTCCCCAGAGCACGTCCCATTCGCCAAGGCGGGAAGGCGCAGGCTGCTGCGCCACCGCTAAGGAGAAGGCTAAATATACCCCAGCGCTGGGGTTGCGGAATCTTTAAAAAAGCTTTTCTCCCCGTGCCCTTGGCAATCGGGATAGTCCCATCGCAGACGGTCACCAGCATCGGGAAGGACCGCACTTGGGCAGCTGGAGCACACGTGGGCTCCACTCCTAGCAGTCACGTGTGGTTGTCGCGGCCTTCAGCCTCAGAGCCGCCAGGAGCTTTGTGCTCTCGCCTTTTGTCTACTCTTGACACCATTCCTCCAAAAAGACCTTGTAAATTTACTCATGCCGGGACATAAGTAGCTGCTGAGGAATATTTGCATTTAACAGAGCGCAAAGCCCCAGCAGTGAAGCTGCCATGGAGGGTCAGGGGCCTTTCCCGGCCCCTCTGCAACCACAGCACGTCGACCTGCAGGTTGGCACCTGCCGCTGTGGTCGTCCCACGGGGCGCAATGACAGTGATTAATAGCCATCATGTATATTCCAGGCACGGCGCTGGGTGCTTTGTAAATACTACCTCATTTAATGGCAATACTCAGGAGCCTGGATATAAAAATGCTCTCACAAGCTGTCTGTCCTCCGCTGGGCTCTAACGAAACCAGGGAACATGTTGGAAGCCACATGCTGTTTCCTTTATATTCTTAAGACAATTGACAGTTCCCAGCAGTCTTTAATGTATAATCTAAAAAATACTAGTTTGCGCAGCTCACATGTTTGTCCAGTTATAAAGCTTAACTAATTATAAACACATTTCCAGAAACGAAACGATGAAAGCAAACACCCCTCTTCCAGATGACATTTGTCCTCATCTTAGCCTCCAGCCCTTCCCGCTCCTCCAAGAAGCAATTGAGCTTTTACTAGCTCTGGCTCTGAGGGATTGCGACACCCGGTGTTTATTCTGTGTTATCCTTCGTCCTTTTTAGCGCCATCTGGTCGACACCAAACTGATTGAGGTTGGTGTTCCATGGGAACAAACCCACAGTTATTTATTTATCAACTCTGGGAGTGAAAAAGATTCAGTTTATTAAAGATTCTTGCTCTGAACTGTGGATGCTTTTGTCTGCTCAGGGCTGTGAGACCTCAGACTATGACTTTAGACTAAATAACCAGTTTGGAGAAAGAAGCCCCCTGCCTATAAGTCACTGCTTTTTGGCAGCCACATAGATTATCATTTACAATCTAAAAATGAGTCTGTGTCACATTTATTGAAATTACTTAGCAAAGATCTCCTATCATTTTTGACGAACTAATCAAAGATTGGATGCTCAATTATTTTCTTTACAGAATTAGTT
>NW_012148174.1:2324417-2326250 GCF_000956105.1 Propithecus coquereli | reverse complement strand
CTTGAGCCCAGGAGTTTGAGGTTGCTGTGAGCTAGGCTGACTCCACGGCTCTCTAGCCTGGGTGACAGAGAGAGACTGTCACAAAAAAAAAAGAAAAGAAAAGAAAAAAATAAATGATGTATTGTTACTAGGTGGAAAAAATGTAATATCCAACAGTAAAAATATGGCATAAAAAATGTAACATCCAAAATGCCTGACATCTGTATTTTTTAGAGCTAATTTAAAGGTATAAAGAATGCATTGTTTTCCAGAACATTCATCTTTAGAGTCTTCTGAGATAGCTGCTCAGTAACATGTCATGAGAAAAGTTCAGATTTGCAAAGCATTTGTCATTTCCTCCTGTGTTGCTAATTTATTTAGCAACCATTTGTTTCCACAACTCATGTCTGCCAGGCTGTAGACGTGTGTACACATCAGATCCCTAAATCCATAAATGTCAGCACGAGCACTGAAAGTAGGTTGGAGCCCGCCTTTGGTACCTAGCTCTTCTCCTTGAAGTCCTAACCCAGACCCTTTTGGCTTTTCTTAAATGTATCTACGCTTATACAAGGATAAATGTTTTTATGAAAAATTTTTCATTAGTCTTCAACTAAGACTCTGGAATATTTAAACTGATGCTATTTAACAATTATCCAAGTTAGGTGCTTAAGGGATTTCCCGCATGAGAAGGTGGCAGTAATGATGCTGATTTGAATCATGGTTTCATAAGATACACTGTTTTTTTTTCAGTTATACTAAACTTCCTTTCTGTTAATATCTTGAAAGAGGTAAATTTTTGCCTTAATTTTTAATACCCGTTCATTTTATTCCAGTGGTGCCAGCATGGATGGGAAGAAATGCAGCGTCTGGATGTTTCTACCTCTTGTATTCACTTTGTTTACTACAGCCGGGTTGTGGATAGTGTGAGTATTCTCTTATTTAGTTACTTAAGGATGCAGGTGCGGTGTAGATAAAAATGTAAAGTTTTGATAAAATATGGCGTATCTATAGGAACGTATTTATAAATACTTAAATAACATATTTACTAACTCAACCTTGCTAAACTTTCTGTTTGTTTTCCTATCTTCTATTACCCCAAATAAATAACAAGAGTGAGTAATAAATTATGCAAAGCAGGTAGTGAAGAATACTGGTTTGGCTTTGTGTTCCTGTGTTGTTCTTGTAATGAACATTTTGCAAACTGGTTATAGGGATTTACTATTTGCAAGATTTTGTGATTTGACACTAACATGCTGTGGGTTCCATTTGTAGGCCATTGCTGGTGACGGGGTCTGATATGTTTAGAAAATGAGTATCACTACATTGGAAGTCCTGGCTTACCACAAAATGTTCCCGCACTTGCTTATTTCAAATAATATCCACTTTAAGAAAATTGTTTCAGTTCCTTGAAGTTCATTAAGAAAGGGGGATACCTACTCCTGAGAAATTAGAAACTTCGAGTTCTAATTTTAGTTTGATTAAAGTGGTATGGTCTATTTCTTTGTTTTCTAATTTCCAAATTATAAACATTGACATTAATTTGGGGAGTGTTTTGAAACTTAAGGACGTATTATTAATAATCACGTTTGACAAAGAACTAGGTGGTCTATGGGGAAAGAATTGTAATAAAAGAGGCATTTTCTCAGAAAAAAATGAATATAATTTAGTGCGGTTAGTCTAATAGAAGTGGGAAACAAATTATTGGGTTTTTTTCCAGTTTCTTTGTTTTGTAAATTTCATTCTTTCTTGATAGATACTTCATAGCTGTGGAAGATGACAAAATTTTACCATTAAATTCAGCTGAAAGGTAAAGTTTATCTCAGAGTAATTTATTATTCATCCATAGAGTTAGTA
>NW_012148174.1:2300243-2311007 GCF_000956105.1 Propithecus coquereli | reverse complement strand
GAAAGCCCAGAATTTCTCTAGAACACCTATGACTTGTATAAAGATATATTAACTCTAACCCTTCTTCCTAGAAATTTGCGAGCCCGAGGTCACGACCTGTAAGAATAGTTTCCTTGGCCAATACCGTCACCCAACACTTGACCTGAATGACTTTATTTGTCAAATAGACATGGAGACCTCCTGCACTGTTATATTGACTGGTTTCCCTGCCTGCCTGCCTTCCCCACCATCCTCCAACCTGTGCTGTATATATTGACAGCTGTTGACAGCTTCTTCCATGTGGGCAAACACTGATCCTGACACTCCTCCCCCCATTTGTTGAATGACATCCAAATGGCATAGGCGTTCAAGGCCCACCCTCAGCATTCTAGTGAGCATTTAGTGACATTCTTACCAAAGAGATGGCAGTGGGTTTTCTAAGGCTGTCTCTTGTCCTACCCCTCAGTCTTGCTAATTTACTAAACCTAGGACTGCTAATTCATTAAGCACATAGTAGCGACTCAATAAGTAATTTTTGCTCAGTGAGTTGCTTGACAAATAGGCCATCCCACCCATTCCTCTAACTATTCTAGCTCTCATCCGTATCAAGCTGGACAACCAAAAAGCTGCATTCTTAGAACATATTGGCTATGGCAGTGAATTACCAGGAAAATATTCGAGAGTTTATCCTGTTAAGCTCCCAAGTGTTAGGGCACGGGGCATTTTTTATTGCGATTTTGGTGGGAATCTCTTCCCCACTCGCCTGGCTGTGCCGCGTGTTGTAAAGTGCTCAGTAACTACCATTTCTCTCAACCAGGGCTTTGATGAGTTACTAAGTACACATTTTGTTCTTTAGTAAAGTCCTAGAAGAATCCCAGAGATTGGGTGGTTTTGATGAACCACAGATATTCAAAACCATGAATAATGACACTACTGTGAAAAACACTTGCTGGAATATCTACAGAGAACACATAAGAAACAAATAACAAATTCGTGCCTGTGCAGAAACCAGGTGGAGAGTATGATATGTGGGATGGGAGACAGACTTTTCAATCAAATCCCCCTTTTATAATTTTTAAAAGTTTGAACCATGTAGCTATCTTATCTATTTTTAAAATTAGGTTTAAAAATTATAAATAATGAGTGAAGAAATTGTATACAGCATGGAAAGTCAGTTTTCTAGAAGTGAAATTTGATTTTAGGGATTGTTATTTTAAATAAATTTTGAAAATATGTCTTCTGAACTGTGAGGGAACAAATGGCTTTTTCCAAAAAAGAGGAAAAACTCCTACAGCCAAAAACAGTAGGAAAAATTGTAACAGAAAAATGATATTGATTAGATGCAACCATTGTTTACAACAACGTTGAACAACAAAACATCTGAAAGTAATGACAGTTCAAAGAAATAATATTTTTACCATGGTTTAAAAAGCCATCTCTCTCTTCAACAGTAGATTTCATTTTCCTATATGTGCAATTAAAAATGTATGTAAATACAAAAGGAGTTTTAAGTGACAGATATATTTTTAAATATCAATGGGTAATGATTTAGAGAGTTTACGTCTCTAATGCCCAGCTAAAATAACCCAGATGGGTCTCCTTTGACCTCTTTACTCTATAAAAATCATTAGTATGAATCTTCGAATACTGTCATCCTTTAATGAAGAGGGTCCCAACCTTTTTGGCACCAGGGACTGGTTTCACGGATGACAATTTATCCACGGACTGGGATGGGGTGGGAGGAAATGGTTTCTGGATGATTCGAGCACATTACATTTATTGTGACTTTATTTCTATTGTTACTACATTGTCACTTGCCACTCACTGATAGGGTTTTGATACAAATCTGTAAGCAATTGATTTATTACGGTCTCCATGCAGTCAGACCTCTCTGCCAATGATGATCTGTATTTGCAGCCGCTCCCCAGCGCTAGCATCACCGCCTCAGCTCCACCTTGGATCATCAGGTGTTAGATTCTCATAAGGATTGGGCAGCCTAGATCCCGGAAGCACGAGGGTTCGCACTCCTATGAGAATCGAATGCGCTGCTGGTCTGACGGGGCGGAGCGCAGGTGGGGAGGGGGAGCAGCTGTAAATGCAGATGAAGGTTCCCTGGCCCAAGGGCTGCTCACCTGCTGTGTGGCCCGGTTCCCAACAGCCCCGCCAAGGGTTGGGGACTGCGGCTTGAATGGATCTCACGGTATGGCAAAAGCTTACAGGTGTCAGTTTTTCTTATTCCTGTAGGAAAACAAAACCAAAAAAATTCTCATTAACAATGAATTGGTCACATTACATAGGCCAGTTCTGTAAGAGTAAAGAACAACCCAAGGGGTATTAGTCGTCTATGCCAATTAAATTTTGACCGGCCTAGAACCGGCCATCCTCGGTCAGTGAAAACACAGCCAGATCCTCGGTCTCATTTTCTTAGCCTAGAAAACAAAGCTGGGAGATATGCTTGTAGTAACATTTCCCCTTTTTTTGTGTAACTCTCCTGCTTTTTTCTTTTGCTTTCCCGACCAAGCTTTTCTGGAAAATAAACACAGGGAATAGATTACCTCTGCCTGCATGGTTTGTCTAAACACATGATTTTACGGTTTGGGGATACTGTTTATTTCCCTTCCTCCCCTCAGAGCTTGAACATTTGAAAACAGACACAAAGAGCCAGTGGAGATGAAGGACTCTAATGTTTCTAAAATCCATCATCCCACTGTTGGGATATCTCGTTTCCTGTCTTTCCCCCCTCACATATTCCATCAGGTTGCATGTCTCCTTTCCTCAGTGAGCCTCCACACCTCATTATCTGTTCATCCCTTAGCTCACTAACGATGAGGAAATCCATAACGTCGGAACTTCCTTGACCTTTGGGTTTGGCACGTTGACCTGCTGGATCCAGGCTGCACTGACACTGAAAGTCAACATCAAGAATGAAGGACGGAAAGTTGGAATTCCGCGAGTTATTCTGTCAGCATCTATCACTCTCTGTGTGGTCCTCTGTATCCTTGGAACGTGAAAAGGTTCTTTACTAGTGAGATTAAACAAAGAAATTGGCTGGGCAAGGTGGCTCAAGCCTGTAATCCCCAACGTGGATGAGGCTGAGGTGCAATAGTATAGCTTGAGGCCGGGAGTTTGAGATCAGCCTGAGCAACCCATCTCTACAAAAAATTTTTTTAATTAGCCAGGCGTGGTGGCATGCCCCTGTAGTCCCAGCTACTGGGGAGGCTGGGGCAGGAGGATCGCTTGAACCCGGGAGTATGAGGTTGCACTGAGCTATGTTGATGCCACTGCACTCTAGCCCGGGCAATGGAAAGAGACCCTGCTTCAAAAAAAGAAATAAATAAAAATAAGCTGTCTCGGTAGAAGATGAGATAATTGCCACTCCCAGGGACTTAGGATATTCTGACAGATCATCTCAGCCTCTTAAGACAAAACAGAGAAGTAAAGGGTACAGAAACAAATACTCTCAGACCAATTTTTCCTGTCAAAGAGGAGATGGAGAAATAAAACAAGCTCTGCCCTCACGATCGTTTCAACCTGTAGGAACGGCGTCATGGACTCTCCTTATCGCTAAGGACGTTAAGGGTTCCCTTTGGGAAAAACACAGAATGCACAACCAAAAGAGAATTGCCACTTTTTTCTCCACCTTCAAAAAATTCATTTGTGACTTTGTTGCTGGCCCTGTTGTCTCATTTAATTTACTAGCTCTAAAATGAATTTCAAGGGAAAACTACATTTACATCTTAAAATAACAGCTTTTCCGGAAAACAAAAACAAATTCAAGAATGAGATTACCGCCGCACGTGTCGTTTTCCTAAACGAATACCTGAGGTTTGGGGAACTATATTCATGTCCCTTCCTCCCCGCGGAGTTTGAAGCAATTGAGAACAGACACAACGGGCCAGACAGAGATGAAGAAATCAGCATTTATTCCTAGTAAACCTGGAAGGGAGCACGCCACAGGCCTCGTCTCTCACACCCTGGAATTCGACTTACCTCCCCAGTAACGCGCAGAGAAACCCGGGGAAGGGAGGGAAGTGGCCTCATTCGCTTAACCGCGAACAGATCCCAGAGCAACTAGTCCGGAAGCGTAGCACAGTGGCCCCGCCTACTGGTAGCGTGGCCCAATAGAGGCCTGCCGATTCCGATTCCCACCAATCAGATCAGTCTCTCATTCCATGGAGCGGAGTAACCGGAAGTGTTCACGCCAATAGGTCCTCCTCTTCCTCAGGAAACCAGAGAAGGGAATCAAGGTTCCGGAGACAGTAGAAATGTGTGGCGACTAACATCATCACGCATCTTCAATCCTAGTAATTGCTAATGTTTATTGGACACTGTACCATGTGCTAGGTATTATTCTAAGCTCTTTTATATGCATCAACTCTTTTCATCGTCACTTAACAGATAAGAATAGTGAATCACAGAGAGGTTAATTTGCCCAAGATCACACAGTATGTGATGGATCGAGATTGAAACTCAAGCTCGGCTCTTGCACTCTTAGCCACTGCAGCGTCCCGCCTTGGAGAAGGAGCTTTAAAATATGAAAACGTTTAGCGTTCAGAGACGTTCTCAAGTTAGTGGCGCATTTGGAGTCTTTCATTTCTTCTTTCCTCGCAAACTGCCACTCAGTCATTCTACTGGTTTTCTGAAGCTCTATAGTCACATTAGATAGAGAACATTTAAAGACTTAAAATCCGAGCCAAAAACCTTGCCTTCTTGCTAGCGACCTGATAAAATACTTTATGATGAGAAAGATCCAAACTGCCAATATGAGATCTGAGGATTTATGCCTTCCCCATTCACTTAAGAAATAAGTTAATATTGCTTTGGCAACATTTTGAATCCTCGGTCAGAAGAGTATGCACAGACTTTAAATTATTCTAAGTTTTGAGCTTTCACCAAGTGATTCTGATCTATGTTTTTTCTGAACACTTGGAACCATTTCTTGGTTCCCAGGTGAATGAGTCAAGGCCCAGTTGGGAGAGCAAAGTTTGGCTGATACAGTTTCACATACTCTGCTCTCTGAAAATGTCCCAAGATTTTAGATCTAAGTTCAGAAGATAGGACTAATTCTAAGCGGAGATTTCCGATTTTTTCCTAAATAAATGTGTTTAGTGCTCAGCCCCTTGGCATGCTGTGGGCTTTTCAGCCTTCTCCTTCTCAGGTCCTACCTCCATTTATTCTGTTGTGTGTATACGCGCGCGCGCACACACACACACACACACACACACACACACACAGACTCCATATATATTTAGGCACAGGAGTCTCATCTGTTTCTTATTTTTTGTATTTTATAAATATATATTTTTTGAGATAGGGTCTTGGTCTCCTGCCTGGGCTAGAGCGCACTGGACTCATCGTCGCTCACAGCAACCTCAAACTCCTGTGCTCAGGTGATCCTCCTGCCTCAGCCTCCCGAGTAGCTGGGACTACAGGCATGCGCCACCATGCCCAGCTCATTTTTTTATTTTTTGTAGAAACAGGGTCTCTGCTGTTACCCAGGCTGGTCTTGAACTCCTAACCTCAAGCAATTCTCCTCAGCCTCCCGAAGTGTTAGGATTACAGGTGTGAGCCACTGTGCCCGGTCTCATCTGTTTCTTTCTTGTTTTATTAATTGCATATTTTCATTTGGGCCCAAGTTGATATGTGATACCAGGAATGAAACTAGGCTATACAGTATTGTATGAAGGACAATAGTGAAAATTAGAAGAAGAAGAGGGGCCACTCAGACATTATTAGTAGCACTGCAGATCCACCCACAGCTTATATAGGGGTCGTTAGCAATCTGATGTGTTCAAAATTATTTCCACAGATATGATAACTACGAATTCTTGGTCATTTGCAGTGACTTTTAAAAAGATAGCTTTATTTTTCTGGCCAGCTCATTACTTTGGAGCTGTGATCCTCTCGCTAGTCTCACAGTTTACCAGGCAGCTGTGGAGTGTAGCAGTTGAGCGCGTGGCCCGGGATCAGATGCTTGCTTGAATCCCAGCTCCACCAATTCGTATCTGTGTAACCTCAGGCAAGCTATCCATTTGGCCTCAGTTTCCCTATTTTTAAATGAACTGATGATGATAACAGGATTACTGTGAGCATGAAGTGATATTATCTGCGAAAGCACCAAAAAGCATGTCTGGCACAAAGCGCTCAGTGGTGTTAAATATTACTATTCGTGTCGGTCTGCATGTTCCGCAAGCTCTACTGAGCCACCGGTTCTGCCGGTGGGGGGGAGCCAGGTTCTGTGACCTGTCCCTGCCCAGGAAAGAGTCTAGTCTTCACGTGGCTGACGAGGGCGGTTTCCTTGACGGCTTCTCCCCAGACTTCATCCTCATGGCGCAGAACGTCCACATGTACGCGGCCCGGGTGCAGTGGGGCCTGGTCATGTGCTTCCTGTCCTACTTCGGCACCTTCGCCGTGGAGTTCCGCCACTACCGCTACGAGATCGTCTGCTCTGAGTACCAGGAGAACTTCCTAAGCTTCTCGGAAAGCCTGTCGGAAGCCTCCGAGTATCAGACCGACCAGGTGTAACCCGTCGGTTTGTCCTCGCGGTGAGGTGGGTGTGAGGGTGGGGGACGGGCGAGGGGACACGCTCACAGGGCCTGACATGTGACCTCATGACCATCTCACACACGCACGTTCACGGCCACGTTTGCCAAACGAGCTTTTCAGGGCGTGTTATTTCTGTAGTGAGAAAGCACAAGCCCTCACGTGTGGAACACGGGCTGTCACACTGTCACACCGAAACTGCACGCAGGACGGAGCAAGCAGCTTGTGCATGAGCCTCCCTTTTCCCTCCCTCTGCCGGTCCTCCCTGCTCTGCTCGTTCCCTCGACTTCGCAAACGCCGTGATGGCCGGGCCCACAGAGCAGGGCGGGCCACACGCCACATGGGAAGAAGGCCACTCCCGAAGTCGCCTCCAGGCCCGAAGGGCTTGGAGCCAGCCTGTGGGGGTGTCTGCATCTGGCGCTAACATTCGTGGAGGGATGGTGGCGCATCACCTAATGGGATGGCAACCGTTTTGCGACGTGACCCTGTGCAGCCTGTGCAAAGGCAGGACCGAACTTTCCCGCGAAAGCTCCTTCAGCGCCGGTCAGCTGTGTGGCTCCCAGGAAAGGAACGTGCTGGATTGCGCGGGTGAGGCCCACCACCAGGATTCGGACTCGATTCGCTGCGGCTGTGAAAGATTCCCAACTGTGAACGCTTGCAGGGCCATTGTCTGCCAGGCATGGAACAAGATGGGGACCGCAGGGTATGGTTTCGTTTTTGCCTCCGTACTATGCCATGTACAGTTTTTGTTTTGTATTTCATGGTTTACCTTTTTTTTTTTCCTTGAAGTAACCATAATCCCGTGGGTCTCTCTAGGCCTCATGGACAAAGATGACACAGAACAAATGCGAGGGCTGAGCTTGCTCTGGGTTCAGCGTGATCGGGGCGGGCCGGGGTGGGGGCAGGTCACCTGCAGGCTGATTTTGCTGCTTTTCTGTGTGAGGCTAAGAAAGCATTCACAGAAGAGAACAAAGGAACAGGAATGCGTGCAGGTAATAAAAAGAGCTCCTGCTGCGTCTTTATGAAAGAAAAGAGTTTTAGAGCATCCGGTTCAAAGTTCAACTCAAGGGAGACTTTTGTAACATTTATCTATTGCCCAAATTTAGGTTTTTTGGTTTTGATTGAGGGTTTTTCAAATTTGGAACTTGTAGAATACCCTTCCCAAAAACCGAATCGATGAAGGTGGTCCCTACTGCCCCACCTGCTGGGCGTGCAGAGCTCAGGCGGTAGGTGTGGGCTTCTCAAGCTGTGCTCCATGACAAAGAGCAGAATTCCAAATTCAAAATGTGTCGGAGCCCAGGTGACAGACCCTCCGTGAGTGCACTTTGTCTCCAGAAATTCCCAAATCGACTTCATGGAGGCCTGGGATTTCAGGGACTATAATGTGAAAAACATTTTTTAATTCAACCCAAAGTCTGAGCTTCTTGAGGGAGGGGTCAATGTCTTTTCGTGTCTGTATTTAGCCCCACCTCCTAGCACAGTGCCCGGCACATACTAGGTGCTCAGTAAACATCTGTTGAACAGCATCATTGATAATTCAAGAGTAGGACAAAGGAGTGTCAGAGAGACTCAAAGATGAGGGAGACAGATTGGAAGGTGGCGGTTTCACGGGAGACAGGACTGAAGAAATCACGGCCAGGGGTCAGATGGCGGAGCGGAAACACCTGGAAGGTTTAAATGTGAGGAAAAGGATCAAGCTGAGCGTATTCTCCTATTAAACAGGCATCTTATTGTAAATAGTCTAAAGTGACATTTATTAGTTTTGAATACTGCTTTTGGGTTTCTTTTTTCATTTTTATATTTTAAAGATTTTATGAAAGAACAAAGATTTATGAAGTTTTCTTTTACTCTGCACAATCCAAATGAAACAGCTTTTGGTGATGCAATCATACACTTTCTTAAATCTAATAGCACATTTTAGCAGAACCAAGCAATGACTGACATTCTTCATGGGGATCTGGCCACTAAATAAATTCTTTTATGCAAAATTGTGATTTCCTTGTGTCTTGCACTAACGTTTCCTCTCTCATACCGAGGCACGTGTAAACTCAGACACCATGCTGAACGTGAACTTCATTGTTAGTTCCATCGGTAGGATGCTTCCCGACACCAACAGCCGGCTCTGATTCTCTGGGCCCCACTGGGGGGCGCCAGTGCTGGCGCCAACTCCCCAGTTAGCATCAGACCCCAGTTTTAAGGACTCAGTCCCCAAGACTGCCCGCACTCCAGACGCCAGCCCCAAGCACTGGGTCCACAGGGTACCGTCACTTCTGCGCAACGTGGCTACGAAGCTGGAGGCCGCTCACACCCACCCTGCCCCCTTCGGTTTCAATAATCTGGAAACTCAGGAG
This sequence comes from Propithecus coquereli, assembly GCF_000956105.1. Lineage (NCBI taxonomy): Eukaryota > Metazoa > Chordata > Mammalia > Primates > Indriidae > Propithecus > Propithecus coquereli. The sequence continues at coordinate 2,302,134 of NW_012148174.1, read as the reverse complement.
GCTTTTTTCGTCTCTTCTGGTTTTTTTTGCTCCACTCCTCATCATCCGGCCGGGGGGGGCGTTGTGTGGTGAGGGGGGGGGTGTCGTGCGGTTCTTTGTTTTCTCCTCGGAGCGTCTTCTCGCTGTTGTTGTTGTGCTCATCCTGGTGGTTGTTCTGCTGTTCTTGCTGCGGAGTTTATTTTATAGACCTCCATCCCCAGCCTCCCCCTCTTCCTGGAGGTTGCTGGGTCTGGAGGTCTAACGACTTGGTCTTTCTGGGGACAGCCCCATCCTGAGGCTATCTACACCCCCCCCCCCAAAAGAGGGTCTTTTTTTGTATCACAAGAGACACCTATTGCTCAGTAAATTTCAAGAGTTTTAGGAGTTCTGTGCCAGGAACTGGCGACAAAGACCAAATACAGTCATGTGCATAACGACTTTTTGGTCAATAAGGGACCACATATATGACAGTGGTCCCATAAGATTATACCGTATTTTTACAGTAGCTCTTCTCTGTTTAGATAATGATTAGATATACAAGTCACACGGTGTTACAGCGGCTTACAGCCATCGGCACTAACATGCTGTGCAGGTTTGCAGTTTAGGAGCAACAGGCTGCTACGCCGTGTAGACTAGGTGTAAGTAACTCTGTGATGTCTGTTCAGTGACAGAATCGCCCACTGATTCATTTCTCGGAATGTATCCCTGCTGTTAAATGACACATGACTGTGTGTTTTTGTACTACACCCACATGTAAATGAAGATCATGTAACCTCCTAGGAGATAAGAACTAAACAAACATAAAAGGCCACGACCAGGAAATCTGCATTTGAAGTGAGCATCTCTGGAGGACTAATGCAGACGGCCCGGAGAACAAACTCTGAGATACACTCAACTACGTTTCTGGTAGTCCAACTAAGTCTACTGAAGAAGAAGACGTCCCCGACTGGTTAGGGGAACAATGTTACTATTTTAAAAGTTTAACCGTTTTTCATTTAATGGAGAACCAACAGTGAGGGAAAGTCTTATCTGTGTTATTTGTTGGATTTTCTCTACCCCAGGTATGGAAAAGTAAAATTTTCATTTCCTGAAATTAGTAATCTTCTGGTTATAAACGGAGACCGGAGCACCACTATTTACTGCTGTCCTTAGGCACAGTGTCAGGGTAGGTTGGGTTTTGCTATCCCAAGATAAAACTAACAACACTGAAGTCTGTTTCTCATAGCAGATGCCTGTCCAGGGTCAGCAAGGGGGTTCTGCCCACGGCAGTACCTCAGAGCCTGGCTGATAGAGGCTTCATCCCAACACATGCTTCCAGAACTGCCCGTGGCCAAGAACGTGGGACAGCCTGCTCACTGGCTCTTAATGCTCCGGCCAGGAAGGGATGAACGTGACTGACCTTGTATTTCTACTGGCTCGGGCAAATAACGGGCCCAAACCTAAGAGTGGCACTCCTACCGTGTGCCCGGAACTGGAGAAACATTTGCGAACACCTAGTGACCACCACACGATTCGCAATTTCTTTGGCCACTGTCATTCCTTTGAAGTGGGAGATCCAAAGCATCGCTGTAGAACCTGTCATAACACAGAGGCAGAGAAAAGGGACGAACCCCATTCAGTTCTTAAAGCTTTTCTTACCTCAGCTGCATCCACAAGCAACACTTTACAAGAAGATCACCCCATCCCTCTGCTCAAAACACTTTCTTCACTTGGTCTCCAGAACCTGGTGCCCTTGTAACTTGCCTCCTGCTTCACTGTCCCCGTCAGTTTCCTGTCCTAGGCTGCATTCTCCCTGCTGTCCTCGTGCTGGAGGGCCTCGTGGCCCCAGAGTCCTTGAAACTCTCCTTTCCTATCTGCACTCACTCTCTGGGTGCCTCGCCCAGTGTTCTAGTTTTAAATGTTGCCACGTGCT
>NW_012148174.1:2298114-2299778 GCF_000956105.1 Propithecus coquereli | reverse complement strand
TATTTTAGATTCAAAGATGAAACTAAGTTGAAAGTAAAAGGATGGAAAAAGATATTCCATGTAAGCAGAGGCTGGAGTGGCTACAGTAATATCAGACAAAATAGACTTTAAGGCAAAACTGTTACAAAGAGAAAAAGGACAAAGATGGAAGGTCAAGCCATCAAGAATATCTTAACAATTATAAACATAGATACACCTAACAACAGAGCACCAAAACATCTGAAGCAAAAACAGAATTGAAGGAAGATTTGACAGTTTAACGATTCAATACTCCATTCAGTGACAGAGCAAGTAGACAGATCAACAACACTATAAACCAACTAGACCTAATAGACACATACAGGATACTCTATATTACATATATATAGAATATACATTCTTCTCTAGTGCACAAAGAACATTCTTCAGGATAGACCATATGTTAGGACACAAAAAAATTCTTGCTAAATTTAAAAACAGCAAAATCATACAAAGTATGTTCTTCAAGTATATGGAATTAGAAATCAGTAACAGAATGAAAACTGGAAAAAAAATGAAAATTTAGGAAACTCAAATATGTGGAAATTAAACACACTCTCAAACATCCAATGGGCGAAGGAAGAAATCACAGGGAAATTAGAGAATATTTTGAGACATATGAAAACAAAAATGCAACACAGCAACCCTATGGGAGGCAATGGCAGAGTGCTCGGAGGGAATTCAGAGCTATCAATGCCTACGTTAAAAAAGAAGAAAGATCTCAAATCTACGACCTAAGCTTCCACCTTAAGGAACTAGAAAAAGAAGAGCAAACTCAGTCCAAAGAAAGCAGAAGGAAAGAAATAAAGATTAGAGTGGAAAGAAACAAATTAAAGAATCAATAAAACCAAATATTGGTTCTTTGAAAAGATCGACAAAATTGATCAATCCTTAGCTAGACCTCATCCTCTCTCCTCGAACTCGATCTTACTTCTGTTCCCAACACTCCGCCAAAGCTACACTTGTCCAATCCAAGGGGCGCTGCTGTCCTCAGCTGAATCATTGGCACTTGACACATTCAAGAGCTCCCTTTTCCATGTGGCTCCCTGCCACTGTCTTGGTTCTCCTCCCTCAGTGCCCAATCCTCTTTCGTCTCTGCTGGCTTCCTTCCTTGCTTGGTCTGTGACGTCGGCACCTGCAGGCTCTGTCTAGCTCTCTTCTCCAACAACACTCTTCCCAGGTGACCACGTCCCATGGCTTTCAACAGCGTCTCCAGTCGGGCCAGGATTTCAGACTTATAACCAATCGCTTTTTGGTCAAGCTGACATCGTCACCAGCTTCTCACCGCTTACCTGTTACGTCAGTGGCAGAGCTATTCTTCCAGGAGCACAATCTACCCACTTGCTCAAGCTAAAAACCCAGGAGTTACCCTTTCGAATCCAATCAATCAACAAGACGGTCACTGTCACGTCTAAAACATATTCAGAATGTGTCCACTTCTACCCAGTTCCACTGTTACCACCCTAAGGCAAGCCACTACCCTTGCTTACCGTCGGCACCGCAACAGCCTCCCACCTTTCCTTACGGAAAACTAAAAATCATTTCCCAGACACCCTGGCACGTAGAGTTCTGGCTGGAATCAGACACTGTCAATTAAATGCACTAGCACAGGCCGGGCGCAGTGGCTCACGCCTGTAATCCTAGCA
>NW_012148174.1:2282540-2297929 GCF_000956105.1 Propithecus coquereli | reverse complement strand
GGGCAACAGAGTAAGACTCTGCCTCAAAAAAAAAAAAATGCACTAGCACAAAGTCTGTCAAGAGAAGCAAGACGGAGGCAATCTTCCCACTGCTACTGCTATTGGTAAACAAGGTCACAGACATGCGAGCATCCGGAGAAGTCGCACCTGGGCCTGGTATTTCGTATCTGGCCAGCGTCGTGGGCGTGGGTAGCAGCGGCAATCCATGGCGGCAGCTTCCTGAACTAACCTAACCCCTGCGGGGTATCGCCCAACTCCACAGTCCACTGGTAGTTCCCGAGTGCTCTTCCTCCAGTTCTTCCACTCATCTGCGAACCTCCTACTCCTCCTGATTTCCGCCTGCAACACTCAACCCTGACAGACCTAACTCATCTTGCTGCCCAGTCTTGCTGGCCTACGGTCCACTCTCCACCCAAGAACTCCTTAAATACATAAATTGCTCATGTCATCATCTGCTCCAAGTTGCCCAGTGGCTCCCCACCACGCTTAGAACGCAATTCACAATTCTGTTGCCTGGAGTAGAGTGCCGTGGTGTCAGCCTTTCCTCTCTTAATGCTGCCTCTTAGCTCCACCTGCTGCATCGGGCGGCCTCGCGCTTTGTCAAGTCTGGAGAAACAGCACCATCTGCTGGGCAAAGGCTGCTGGGCATCGTCCTGGCAACAGGCCAGTGGCCTTCAGCGTTTCCCGGTGCAACTCTGAAGCCCACACCAGTTAGGCTCAGCCACTAAGGCCGGCCCTCCGTATCGCCAAACGGGAATCCCTGCTACTCCAGGAACGCTGATAAAATTTGAGAACCCTTTTTGTCTGAGGCTTCTCTTCTAAAAAACCAGCTTGTGTTTTGATGCAAAATTGGAAATCAGTGCCATCTGTGGGAAAGAGAACTGAGGTAGAAGATTTGAATTAATAACCAGGAATAAAAAAAAAGAACCACAACTTTAAGAGGCCTTCTTCCCCCATATTCTCTGCAAGCAAGAGCCTGACAAAACTGAGTGCCTTTTTTCTCTTTTTGGAAGTTCCAGAGGTTTTTTTCCGCCTCCTCTTCCATCTGGATTCATTCACCTCCTACCTCACTACCCACTTCCTTTTCTTAAATTTGAGTGACACGTAACTATGGATTTATGGGGTGCGACGTGATGTTCCAGTACATGTCTACACTGTGTATCCCTACCCACTTTCCGGGGCATTTTCCCTCCCTCATAACCAATCTACTTTATCTTTCAAGTTCTTCCGGAGACCCTTCTCCATCATATTTAATTGTGAATGAATCCGTATCAGGATCTAAGAAATATTCCACTCACCATGTTCTTCCCTTCCTTTCGTACCGCACTTCCACAGACTGGATCTGCTATTTCAACTTCCTCTCAACTCCTGAATCTATCTATTTTCTGTCCTCATTCTTCAGTGTGAACTACAGTTTTCCTGACACCCTTTTCACCGTGGACAGTAAATGCCCCTCCACCTCAATTCTCTGTGGGCTACACACCAAGTGCTTTCTTTTCCTTAAATTCCTTTCTAATTTTAGATCCTAGTACACAATTTTCTCTCATTTCTTCCTTACTTCTCCAATTGCTTCTTTACTATCATTAAGAGACATCCTTTTCTGTCATCTGCCCATGAGCTTTTCCAAAAAATGTATGAAGTTCGTCTTTGTATTACCATTTGTGGTTTTGCTATCATTTAGAAATTACTCCCATTTCTAAGATTTACGTACATTCACTTCCTTTTTTTTACTTACATATTTCATAGTCATTAATTTCTTCATTAGCTACTAGAAGATCAAAATCATCAACAAAAAATACACCCCTTGTCCTCTCATATTTGCAAGACTTCCTTTTCCTTATTCGAAGCATTCCTAAAATTATGCCTCCAGGATTCATTAGTTTTTCTTGATTAAGAGAATAACTGTCTCCTTCAAACATTACCTTATATACCTCAAATATTAGGATTCTCAAATATCTAAGAAACCCCACTCATATCCTGAACGCTCACTATCCAGATGAAATAGTCGCCTTACACAGACACGCAACTCAATTCCCGCTGGCACGCCATTAAAACACACATTCGCTACACACATGATTACGGCAAAAACTAAAACAATATTCTTATTTTTTTCAGTCTCTCCTCAGCCTCAGTTCCTCTTTTGCTATGGCAGTATGTGGCACAGTTCTGGAACCTATATAAAACTGGGTGAAGAAGAAAATGCTTTTATTAATCACAACATGAAATTGGCATGACACTGTATTACAACTTGATCAGAATAATGCTGTTATAAAATTTACATTTCTCACATCCATTTCAGAGGAAAATATTACATATTAGGGCTCTTCTTGATCTTATGAACTGACTTCAGTAAAATCTTTTTTTATTAATAGTAAATGGCAATTAACATATATTCTCGAACTGTGCTAAGTAGTAGTTAGAAAGGCAACTATAACATCTATAATGATAACCAGCAGAATTAGGACTGTTTTGTTAAACACTAAGAACCACATCTCTATTTCAGCCAGTTAATGGGTGCACCTCTGTCCCTGGTAAGGCGACTGCTTGCTGTGGGTGCCGCAATCGTCAGCAAGTTTCTTCTTAAGTACCAGACACTTGACTGATCAAGACTCTAGTGAGCACTCTTTCCCGATTTTGCTCTCTTTTGAAGCAGGAACAAATACCTTTTGCCTTGTATATACAGGGAGACAAATATGAAAAGGAGCTACTGTCGTTTCTAACTTACAATTAAACAGGGGCTATATCAGACCTATTTCTAATTACTATCAGAAATAAGTCTTTGAGACAATTTCAGTTTTTAAAACAAGGCTTCTGAATAATTTCTCAAAACTAGCTTTCCTTTTTGGTACATGACTTGATAAACGTAACACATTAGATCTGTATTTTAGCAATTTCTTCTAGCAACTACACGTCGCCCTCAGTACGGGTTAGAGTACTGTTTCAAACAGTGTCTACATATAAAGCATCTTTACGTAAGTTGTTTTCAGTGAACTGAGACTTCTCCTCACTCGTGTGGAGGTTAATGTGAGCACACACACATCTAGACTTGCATGCACATGTGTACACAGGTGCATTTCTTAAGTGAGTTACTTGTACCACTAGAACAGAACTAGGCGCCAGGGGACAGCTCTGAGTCGGGGCGCCGCCCTAGGGCGAGGAGGGCAGGCACAGGTCGCTGAAGGACGTGATGAGGCTGTAGTGCGTCTTCTCGTCGTCCGTCAGCCCCGCGTTGCCGGGTCTCAGCACCACGGCCACGCGCACGTCCGCCGCCTCCGCAGCGCTGGCCTCTGCGAAAACCACAGTGTGTGTCAGAAAGTGACTTAAGCACAGTTTTCATCTTGACTGGCAGCCCAAGATCTTGGCCAAGCTGAGCCATCACAATCCGCGGGGGACCTGGCACCAGCTAGTGGCTGTTCCATGTTCGGGCTTCTGCCCCACACAGCCATGGAGCAAGCTTTGTCCTTAAGCATCTGATTGGTCTGTTGGGGTAACAATGAGGCACTTAATTAAAACTCGTTGACTCAAAACCCAGGATCCTTCTCCTTTCCTCCAAGGGGAAAGGGTCTCCCAGTTCTCTTTCATACTTGGGCATCATTTGAGACATCCGTTTAGTCTTCCGTTCGGCCTCGGCAGTGGAAGTCTGGGCACACGGTACTGAAACACAGGACCCGAGATGACAGGAAAGCGCAAGGCAGGCAGGCTGGGTAGTGGGGGTGCCTCACCCCAGCTACACATGACCCAAGCTCCAGCCCTATTGCCTCATCAAGTGTGGGGATGGCAGAGGTAAGGGACAGGAATAAAACCTCCTTCTGGAGAACTCAATGGGAGCCAATTTCATTTTGAGGCCAACTTGGGGATTATTTCTATTCTCCAAAGTCAGGAATAATTTCTGGTACTGCAACCTAAGGAAATGGCTTAAGTGAAAAGAAAAAGTCCTGAAAGTATACATGTACTATGATGCCAAATGCAAAAAATAAGTGGCTGAAGAAAAGAATATGAAGAAACTGTAAGTGGTCTTAGGGCAGGGGTTGTAATTATCAACACAGTCAAAAGGCTGGGGACAGAGCAAGGGTCTGGGGCTCACGGGTTGAGCCAGCATTCAATTCCAGAATTGGCCGACTTTGAGGGGAGCGCCAGGCACAAAGCAGATCCTTAATTCTAAGCCTGCAGAAACTTACCATGAAAAGTGCTAGGGAAATTAATATAAGGCAAACTACACATTTTCATCCCCAAAAGCCTCCTTTACATGAATGATTAAAGAAAAGCAATTCACAGATGAAACATCTCAACTCACCAGGACAAGTCCTGTTTCCTTTCCATAACGAGCAAAACACAGTAAAAGCTCTTCAAATTATCATTCTTCACAGAGACTGATGGCACGTCCCTACCGCATACGGGCAGTAAAGCAACCTCCCCGCCCTACCGCTGAGCCCCCAAAGTCACTCAAGGGTGTACTGTAGCTTCAACTCAGTAAAAGGTTTCCACACAGAAACACGATAAGCAAACATCTGCAGTACGTTCATAGACCAAAGCAGAAACCAGGCGAAACGGCGGTTGTTAAGGCTACAGCTCAGTGACAGCACATTTCGATGGCCTGGCTACCCGGCAGCATGTCGGTACCTGTGTGTGTCTCTCTCCTCTAGTGCAATCACGTATGTGAACGTAAAGCCTTCCGGAAAGCAGAAAAAATGAGCTGACAGTTTGTAGAGACACGTGGACTCTGACGCTGACTCGAGCCAGGACATGCAGGACAGGGGCTGCTCCCCATCGAACATGCTGCATTTGCAAACCTCAAGATAGTAAGTAGCTGTGACTTGGTAACGTCTACCTGGATTAAACATGCTAGTCTAAGTTTACCAAGGACTGAAATTAAACAAAGATATCATTAATTACTGAATATCTACTGTATGTCAGGTAAAATTAAGCCTACTCTACCTCTGTTTTTCTGGGAAATGTTATTGTAAGTTCTTCAGGCGTTAGATGATCTATGTTAATTAATTAAAAAAAACTACTTATATACTTACAACTCCTGCTTGCCTATCGCGATGACCAAAAGCTTAAGGGTCAGCAGAAGAGAAAGAATACAGCTCAAACACACCACTCTTCAGGTTAGACACCTTCACCAGAAACCTGGATGTCCCTTTGGCCCCACCTTTGAGAATCCCAGTGAGTGGAAGCGACCTACTCTGTGGCGACGCACAGCAGGGGCTGGAGAGAGGGTCTCACCTACAGACTGCAGAAGCTGCCTCCGAGAGGCCCAGGGGTCACGGGAAGCCAACTCCTCCCCCGGCCCCCTTCCCCTAATCCCCTTCCCAGCCTGCCTCAGGGACGGAGCTCGGCGAGAGCAGCTGCACAGCACACAAGTCCCTGCTCTGGGGGTAAACAGAAGGAGTGACCACAGTCCCAGAGAAACTTAAAATCCACAGCAGAATAAAACAAACACAAATAAAGAGAAATGCCCTCAAATACAAGTGAAATTACAAAACATACCAACGGTAGGCTCACTGGGCGACACACAAACTTTGAGAACGGTCCCATAATCACAAGCTGGAAGCAGGTGGGGGAGTTCAGGAGCTCCTCACAAACCAGGGCTGGCTTCAGGTAAGAACTGAACACCTTCCCCAGCACCTCCAGCGCCTCACCTGCTTCTTGCTTCCTCACTCACTACCCTCTTCTGCGACTCTCCAGCGGGCGCTCACGCTCACACAGATGCTCAGGTATGTGTTTTCCTTTCGATCAAAACTACTCTTGAAGTAATTTATATTGGCAATAAAGCACAGTATGTATATACTATTTTGGGCATTCAACCCTTAAAGTTTAATGATGTATATGCTAACGTACTGTGTATACTAAACAGGGCCATGCTGGGCAAAAAATACGCATGTCTTTAACTAGGTGAATCGTATACCACCAAGCCTGAGATGGGGAGCAGAGACCATCCAAGGGAAGGCAGGGATGAGGCCCCTACTCGCAGCTCACCAACGGAATAATGGGCAAAACGTGCTTAAACTATTTACAGCTCTCTTTCTCTGTTTTTTGTTTTTGCCGGGTGTGCACAGAGTATCTCACTGCTGTTAAACGCATCTGGGGCAGGTCCACCGTGACTCCACTGTCCCTAACGACCCATCGCCTGCCCTAATACTCCTGCCCACACGCTCCTTCCTACGACGATCCCACCTGATCTTCCTTTGTTATTTTCCCACGTCATCAGTATGTACGTGTGCACACAGCGTGATGGGTGGGAAACCACGGCTAAGTAGATAAAAAGAGAATTAGTCTTTCCAATGTCACTTCCCCACACAGAACCCCCAAGGGCTGGTAAATGGAGAGGGAGGTGGGTCACTGTTTCTTTTTATAAAACTTTTATTTTTCAAGAATTCCCACACAAACTTTCTTTAAAGAAGCAATGTGTTTGCAGTACCGGGCTCAGCTCCTGTCCCGGAGCACGTAAGTTCAACTACTCACCTGGAGTAACGTCTGTCAGAAACAAAATGTTGCTGGTTGCGCACCCAATGCTGTCTGCGATCTTTCGGTAACTCTCACTCTCCACTTTGTGTCCAATCTTAGTGTCAAAGTGACCATCGACAAGCTGAACAAGGAGAAGAGGAAAGACGATACAAACACACTTGCAATACACAGAACCTCTCTGCCTCGCATCCCTGTTCTCTGAAATACGGGATGATCAGTGACTTCGTTCACTGAATAAACACTTACTGAAAACGACTCAGTAGAGAACGTTATAGAGCCTACAAAAAGTAAATATGAAAATTTCATAGCAATAAACCTTTGGAAGAAAAAAACAACCAGCTCAACATATATAAGGTCATTTTATAACCTACTTGGATTTCATTAGCATTCATATACAAGATGATTTTATGATCTACTTGGATTTCATGAGCATTCACTTTATATCCAAAATCGTTTAAAATATACATGCCCCACATTTTATCCTTAAAATACTGTTTTCACTCGAACTACTTATTGGACTGAGTTTTATTCCCGACGAAAAGTTCTGAACATTGTTCTTTTGATCCTAGAATGAAAAGATTTCTCCAACTTGTCTCATTAATAAGCTTTTCAAAAACTTTCATTTTCTAATTAAAACATTTTGAAATTCTACTGTAGAGTTAGTATTATCAAATGTCCTCACCCTCTTGGAAATAAATGGAGTAAAATTTGTAACTTGCAAATTTAACCAACAGTTATTAAAATAAGCCCATATTTAGGATCACCTATTCTGACATGATCTCTTGAATGTTTTCAGACCTTTTCACAAACTAAAAACAAGCCTAATGAACACTCAAAGATAAATTTAGGCAATATTACATTTTTTTTTCACTTTCAAGAAGTTAAGATTGATTTTGCATATTTTCTTTCTCTCTCAGTTTGCTTCACTTGGTAACTGGAGAATAAAATTATGAGCAGACTCTGAGTATGATGTCCTGTCTATTATCACCTTATTGCCAGTTTCATCACAGAGAGCGGAAAAGAAGTTATATCTGTATTCAGAGAACAGTCACCAATGATTAAGGAGTTTCATTATTTATTTTAATATTTAATTTAGAAATAAATGAACAGTAACAAAGTACTAAAATTAGAATACGACAACCTCCAAAGCCAAAGTGTTCTTTGTACAGGGTAGGGGCTCGATAAATTTTTTTTAAAAATTATCTGGCCAAGTTACCTACTGCCTGTCACTAAGTGCAGCCTGTACTGGTCAGTCAGCACTTCTTTCTGAAGCCCTACCTGTATCCCCTCGTCCACTGACAGCCCCGTCCTCTAGGGGGTGCAGGGACAGTCACACAGAGGGCCCAGCAGGAATTTTCTCATGTACAAGAAATGTGTAAATGACCTAACTCATCGCTGTGTTTAATCCTGTGCCCACTTCTCTCATATAATAACGCAGTTTCTTCTGAAATAAAATCTGTCCCTATCCAAAGAGCCATAAACAAATGAGTCCACCTTGTGCTCTGCTTCATTCAAGAAGTCTCTATATTTCTTAGGACTATTCTGCATCTTACCTGATTTGATTTTTCAAGACACAGAATAAACTTCATTTAACAATCTCATATAGAAAAAATTATAAATGCAATACAATTAAAAGTGATCCTTTTCTTCTTACCTAATTTTAAACAACCAAAAAAAGCATTCCATTAGTTTCCTTTGGGTTGCTGATTTTCTAATATTGGCGAGACAGTTGATTTACATGCTAGCATGTATGTGCATACATGTAATAGATGACTCTAGTACTATCCTCATCAAAATCACTTTTTATTAGATGTTTAAATACAGATTCTTGACCCCACCCCAGACCTGCCAACTCAGATTTGCTAGAAAGCAGAGCCCAGTGATCCACATTTTTAACAAACTACCCAGGTGATCCTTATATACAACAAAGTTTAAGAACCTCTGATCCAAAAACGGATAACACAGACATTTCATCCTTCCCTATAATGTACCCCCAGTTTTTCCACTTCTCTTTACAACCTGCTTAGCACATATGAATCTAAATGCACAATTAATCTAAATGCTGATTTAGCTTATAACTATAGTACATTCCTGTAAGTATTATTGCATGTTTTGACAATGTCAAAAAACAAAGTAAACCGAGTAACCTACCTCAAGAATATCTCCCTCTGTAGAATGCCCAAATAACAGTTTCTGTGCCTCTACACTCCCTGAAGAATAGATATACACTTTCATTCCAGCCGCTCTCCACTTCCTGACTGCTGGAACTACATCTGCAAAGAACCTAGGGGGAAAACCACCAAGTTAAAATGCAGAAACATCATCTAGCCAGATGAAAACCAGTCAAAATAACACCACGCATTTCTCTATTTGTACCCAAATGGTAACCTGAGAAGCAACTCCATGACTGTGAACTCGTGTAGTTCTAATAAGCTAATCAATGTGTTGCCAGAGTTCCAACATCACAGCAGATGAGAAGCAACGCTTTAGGTGGAAAGTAGAAAAACTACTCTCTCCTTCCTCTAAAAGTATTTTCATAGATAGCGACACTAATGACAGCAAAAGAGGATTACAGATAAAGGGATGACACAAGAAAGTGATTTTTTAAATTACCAAGTAACTCAAAAGAGCAAACAGCAATAATGCTATACTATTATATGATCTCTGATGTAAATAACAAGAAAAGGTTAAATTACATCCAGTATGCTTTGAGAAGGCATAAAAATGCTTTTAGAAAGATCTGCACCCAAAATGACTTTTTTAAAAAACGTTTGGGAATTCCAAGCTATAAACCCTTGATTAGCTAGAAAACAGAATTACATTTAAGAACTAAGAAAACCTAAAGTTCTACTATATAGGAAAAAAATTACATAAACTGATCAGTTAAGAGACGTGTACCATCTCACAGGGTCAATCTGCAAACAGTATCTGATTTTCTGACTCCTTACACTGTCTTTTACCAATTTCACAGTATATTCCATATTCATGTTGGAAATGACATCATAGAGGGTGAAAACAGGAACTTGGGTTATGGAAGCAGCCATCTTTAAAACCTTAACTAGAAAATGTCAGAGAAGCCTTCTATTGAATATGTATTAATATGCTTAATATGCAGCACTAATTGAAGGCAAGAGATCAACATGTTAAAAACCAGGGCACATAATTGTAAGTGTATTACTTTGCAGTGCACATGGAAACAGAATTTTTTCACGTTAAATTTGCACAGACTGTTACTGCTCCAAAGCAATGCTTTAGCAGTTTATGGTCCTTTACGCCAAGCCCTGGTTTTATAATTAAGGAACCAAGACAAAGAAAAGGGCTAGGACCACAGTCTCCTGGCTCCACTTTTTTCAGTCTTTTACTATATGAACTGGCTGATATTCCCAGATAATTGGCATATCCCGAAATTTAAAAGGTAGAAGCTCCTTGTAAAGTACATAAATAAAAGAATGACATCTGTTTGACAGAAATACAAAAGAAATAAATATGGGCAGTGGGAAACGATCTTGGATTTTAGGGTTTACGTCAGGCAACAGACTAAAATCCTTAGCAGCAGAGTCTTATTAAGAATTTCTCACTTGGGTGCAGTGGGTCACGCATGTAATCCTAGCACCCTGGGAGGCCAAGGCGGGAGGGTCACTTGAGCTCAGGAGTTTGAGACCAGCCTGAGCAAGAGCGACACTCCCTCTCTACTAAAAATAGAAAAATTATCCAGGCGTGGTGGCGTGCGCCTGTAGTCCCAGCTACTCAGGAGGCACACAGGAGGACCACTTGAGCAACCAGGAGTTTGAGGTTGCAGTGAGCTACATGATGCCACTGTACCCTACCCAGGACAACAGAGCAAGACTGTCTCAAAAAAAAAAAAAAAATTTCTAAGCAATACTATACTCATGAGTCTCCTTAAGCAGGAGTGCTATCAGGAACTCCACAACCAAGACTGAAGTATTTATGGAAGTTGTTCGAAAGAGCACAGAAAAAAGCGGCAGTGCTGACATTGTCCGAGTAAACCCAAAATGACAGGACATGTCTCATAGCACCCTCACTCTCTAATGGAGCAAAAAGCAGGTACCTGACAGTCCTGGGAAGCAGCCTAACACTGCTGTCACCAGCCTGCTAAGGATCAAACATGACTTAGTTCAAGGAAGTGCTACAGGAAGCAGTCTTAAACCGGGACTAAAAGTCTTTCAACTATCCCACAAAGCCAGACATGCGGGTCTACAGAATTTAGCGGGGTGAAATGCTTCAGCTCAGCTTTGAAAAAATAAAACAACTCACTTGTTAGAATAAAAAGAATGTTGATTTAATCTATTTTACCAATCATTCTACTCACACTGGAAAGAGAGGACTAGAAAAACATATTCGGATTTGGGGCTGGTGAAACGTTTAGACTGACTTGAGCACATACTCTGCTTTCATGCGCCCAGCTGTGAACGCCGCCCTCCACATGTGGCCCTGCAGCTGTTTGAGGGCAGTGGTCTTTCGGTCCAGAGACATCTGCCAGCACACGTTATCGACCACGGCCTGAATCATCTGCTGCAGGTCCTCCGCTCCGTCCCCAGTCGCTTCGGGGATGGGGACAGCCCCGTCCAGGTGGGCATCCTCTTCAGCCTTTAAGTCAGAAACAACATGAAGTTTGTTTTTCCACTTACTCAAAAAAAGATCATTTAAAATGAGACCCAAAAACCAAGCAGAACAACTTCTTCCAACTATCATTAACCTTAGCACTGCTACAAATTAAAATATCGCACACCTTGGAGCTGATACAAATGATTCCTGAAAGAAACTGGATTAATAAATTCACATTACCTTTCCTAGATTGCCAGAGCTGAAATCTGAACCGAGAGGCATGCTGTACATGAAAAAGCAGAGCACATAATGGTAGAATAAGGGTTTGTCGATTCACTTACTAGGGTCACCAAACCAGGACTTCAATTAAATTTGATCATTTTTCTCTTCACTATAACTAACTGAAGAAGAAACAAAGAAAATCTCATAAATTCATTTATGCCTGGAATTCAATGCAAAGCAGCTAGGGAAATAACGGGGTTGGTTCACATTCAGTCTCCTACGCTTGCCCACATCTTGCAAAAATCCTAGCAGCCATTTAGAACACTGACTTTGTAACACTGCAATCCAATCTCTAAAGAGAGAGAGATATATAGTTATATACTATAATGGGGGAATACGTATGATCCAACAAGGATGGCAAGAACAACAACACAAAGGTAAGGGAGGGCTGGGCGCGGTGGCTCACGCCTGCAATCCTAGCACTCGGGGAGGCCAAGGTGGGAGGATCACTTGAGGTAAGGAGTTCGAGACCAGCCTGAGCAAGAACCAGACCCTGTCTTTACAAAAAATAGAAAAATTAGTCCGGGCATGGTGGTGCATTCCCATAGTCCCAACTACCTGGGAGGCTGAGGCAGGAGGATCGCTTGAGCCCAGGAGTTTAAGGTTGCAGTGAGCTAAGATGACACTGCTGCATTCACTCTACCCAGGGCGACAGAGCAAGACTCCATCTCCAAAAAAAAAAAAACCAAAAATAACTGCCAGTGAGTTAGCTCCACAAACCACCTCAGATCTTTGCCACTGAAGTAATTTAACAAAAATAGGAGCAGGAGTTCCACAGCACACAATGAAGGAACAGGCAGGCTGAAGACTGGCAGGGAAAAGAGGAGCACAAAGCACATGAGACCCGGGTGAATGGGAAGGCTGGGCCGGGGTGTGCAGGGGTGACAAGTCTGAGGGGACAGTGTGGACGTGGGGACCGAGGAGCACTGAAGAGGGGTGGCAGGCAGTAGAGAGTGGAAAACGAGGTGCTGTCACTTGGAGACAGTAATGAAAAAATGCAGACTGCACAAAACCTTTGGGTTCCACCTCGAAAAAGCTGTTTTATAAATATGATATTTTTATGCAATTTAAATAGCTCTAGAAAGAGGCCATTCTAGAGACAACAGACTCCACGATCTGTTCTTTAATTACGTGCTGCGAATTCCTGAGAAGGCAAGTCCCTGCAACTTCTACTCCCTGTGAACCGGGGCCTCATTTCACACCTCGCTCAGAGGACATCCCACGTGTCCAGGCACCCTCGATTCCGAGACGCTTGGGAATGTGAAACAGAAACATCCCAACCTGTTTCCTCAAAAGACTGACATCCTGCTGGCACTCCTCTTCTTCCCAGTGCGTCTGCAGATACTCTTTAACATTTTCCTTGATGTAAGGAAATAAAATGTCCTGAACAAAAGGGTAAAGAAAGAAGAAAAGAGTTAGCTTTTGTCAACGGCACAAGATCCAGCTCTACCATCTCACCTTCCCTAACCGTAACGAATACATCAATGGAACTCTTTTTGAAAACTGCTGCTGTGGATGTACGAGCGAGACAGAGACCGAGAAACAAACGAACCAGACCAGGAGTTGGCCAAATCCCGTCCACCGCCTATTTCTGTAAATGAAGTTTTAGTGGGGCACAGCCACACTCATTTATTCACACAGTGTCTCTGGCTACTTTTGGGTCACAGTGGCAGAGCTGAATAATTGTGACTGAGACCATATATGGCCTGCACAGCCTAAAATATTTACTATCCAGCCCCTCACAGAAGAAGGATCTGCCAACTACTAAACTGGATCACTAGACCAAAGGTCCCTGAGGGCATGGATCGAGTGTGTCTTGCTCACACAGCTGTATCCCCAATGTACACCACGGTATTATTGTGCATACAACTTGAACATCTGCTGAAAGAACAGTGTCCATGCACGGCAAATGTTAAAACCGATCCCTATGATTCCTTGGTAATCAGACTACCTACACAGCATCCTGAGAAAGTGATGTGCGAAACAGTTCAGTAATAAATAACCTGTCAGTAATCTACGCACTGAGAGTATGATTCCTCTTTCTCAGCTGGGGTCTACCTCTGCCTTTTCCTAGCTGTGTTCAAATAACTTTTCCTCACTGAGCCTCAGTATTCTCACCTGCTATACAGGCAGACAATACAGGGCAAAGTCACTAGAGTATTTAGAGACAGTTTATGGACAGCACCTGCCACGTTACCACTTGTTTTCCTCCAGCACACACAGTAAAACTGGGCAAGAATCACCTAAGTTTACCGATATAATGATAGCAGAGACGTTCCCGGGGATAAATCACAAGCACAACCAAGTCTTTCATTCAGTATTTAGTGGGGACCTACTTACTGAGTGTCAAGAGACTTCTGATAATAGAGTTATAAACCACAGCCACTCTTTTCAGAGAACTCCAGGAAATACTGGGTGCATGGTTTCAACCAATTCTAAACTTCTGGGGAAAGCTTTAGAAGTTGGAGATTACTTTAGAAGCCCTGATCATCCAGTTTGCCCCTCTCCTCATCTAAAAAACTCCCCTCGGCCGAGCGCGGTGGCTCACGCCTGTCATCGTAGCTCTCTGGGAGGCCGAGGCGGGCGGTTTGTTTGAGCTCAGGAGTTCGAAACCAGCCTGAGCAAGAGCAAGACCTCGTCTCTACTAAAAAAAATAGAAAGAAATTAATTGGACAACTAAAAATATATAGAAAAAATTAGCCGGGCATGGTGGCGCATGCCTGTAGTCCCAGCTACTCGGGAGGCTGAGGCAGGAGGATCGCTTGAGCCCAGGAGTTTGAGGTTGCTGTGAGCTAGGATGATGCCACAGCACTCTAGCCTGGGCAACACAGTGAGACTCTGTCTCAAAAAAAATAATAAAAATAAAAAAATAAAAAACTCCCCTCTATACTGAATAAAATGACAAAGCTGGACATAGAAGCTAGAATTTGGAATAACATCTAGATATCAATTATCTGAGGTCAACATGTTAGACTATTCTACTTTAGTGCAAAAGTATTACTATGTAACATAAAAACATAACATGAAAGCACGTACATGGTACAGTTAACTAAATTGTGAAGATTTTATCCATTTTTTTCAACACACACATATCTATTTGTTTGAACACATACACTTATTGAGCATCTACTGTGTAATATAAATAAAATGCCTTCATGTTGCTTCTTAAAAAAGCCTATAAAATAGCCTGGCATGTGCTATGATACCATGTCAGAATGCTCCAAAACATTTTTTAAAGCTAGTGCTTACTGCCCAATCCTGCCCAGTGAAAATTTTCAGGCTTATAATTCCAGAAATAACGTGATAATAAATGTTTTAACTTCAGTTACAATCCATTCATAGATAATTTCAGAATTGAAATGACAAAAATGCTAGCAGAAACTCAGGATTCTACAAACAAATGTGTGATTTTTAGTTCAGCAGGCACCTCGGGGGTTGTTATGGTTTAGCAGTACATAGAAAAGGCTACAGAACTAAATTAGAGTATCTGCCTTTGGAAGGAGTATGATTCAATTCCACTACATGCTGGAGGGACACTATGCAAGCAGCAATTCATATTACTCGTAGACAGCTCGATGGTACCTTAATGCAAGAGCTCCATCAAGGGCCCAAAATTTCTGAAGATCTAATTAAAGAAGGTGCCTTGTAAATATTTAGAAGTCCAGACATGGATTTGCTTTACGGTGAAGTGGTTGTTTTAATAAAAAGGTCATAGAATCAATAAAAATAAAGCTGTTGTTACAATATTTACTCAAATCTCCTTTGAAGAAAATGGGTAATAAAAGGTGCCACCTAAGAATAATACTTAGAGTACAACTATTTCAAGAAACCATTTTAAAAACCTTCCAAGGGAACCACACAGGGCAAATGACTTACAGTATTTGAAAACTTATTCAGCAAGAAAATTAAGCAACACAAAGGCAATATTGGTGCTGGCCTCCCAGAGTGCTGGGATTATAGGTGTCAGCCACCCAACCAGGTTCACTTTTTTTTTTTTTTTTTTTGAGACAGAGTCTCACTCTTTTGCCCGGGGTAGAGTGAGTGCTGTGGCGTCAGCCTAGCTCACAGCAACC
>NW_012148174.1:2246818-2282490 GCF_000956105.1 Propithecus coquereli | reverse complement strand
TGAGTCAAGTATCTTGCACATATAGTCAATGTTTCCTTCCAGCATCCCACAGGAGGCAGGACTACAAATTCACACACCTACTCTGACTAATAAAGTTCAAAGTAGGACATTTTTCAACTCCCATGCTCAACCTCTCCATATTCAGAGGTTCAAAAGGTATTCAAATAGCCAGGCACGGTGGCTTATGCCTGTGATCCCAGCACTTTGGGAGGCTGAAGCCAGAGGATGCTTTGAGGCCAGGAATTCAAGACCAGTCTGGACAAGACTCTGTCTCAACAAAAAATATAAAAATTAGCCAGGTATGGTGACATGTGCCTATAATCCTAGCTACTTGGGAGGCTGAGGTGAACCCAAGAGTTAGAGATTATAGTGAGCTATGATCACGCCACTGCACTCCAGTCTGAGCAACAGAGCGAGATCTTGCCTCTAAAAAAAAATAAATAATTAAAAAAAAAAGGTGCTCAAAAGATTAGTCCTTGAGATACTCTGCTGAAAGTTTTTTGTTCAAGTAAATTTGTGAAATGCCACTCCTCTTGAAGATTCACAAAGAGTGAGTGTGTGTATGATACAAAGGCTCTGAGAAGTCTTGCAATAAAGAAACCTACCTGAATTCCAGACTAGCATGTCCCAGAAGTGCATTTAATGGAATTCTTTTTTTGCATAATTACCATCAACATCCACACAGACCTTTCTTCTAAACATTTTAGGAACACTGGTTTTGATAAATTCATGTGCAGTAAGTTACAATAGATTAAATTATAATAAACGATATCAACAATTAATAACCGATAGTACTGTAAAATACAGCACAAGAAACTATCCTTTAAACAAGATCCCTGAATCATTCTTTTCAGCCTGCCTTGAATTTGCTTGTAGTCTGGTGTTAAAATCAGAAAAATGTATTTAGGCAACCAAGCCATTTGTGTTCTCAGATCTCAAAGATTCCAACAAGTGGCTCATAATGTCACCTAGGAGAAGACACACTGGGGAAAAAAGGTGGGGGAGGGACATTTTGTTTTGTTACAAAGTTGATTTGCATGAGGTATCTTATCCCCAAATCCACTTTCCAAGACTGGTGCATCTCTAATGCCACATTACTACCCCTCCAGTCACTAGCCCTGGTTTCCTGATGACGGCAGAAAGCAGGGGAAAGCCAGAACGGAGCTAGTGAGCTAGAAACTATAAACCACAAAAATGAGGAATCCTTTTTACTCTGAAAACCAAGAAAGCACTTATTCTGTCACAATCAACGAGAAAAAAGGGAAGTCAACTCAATTACTAGCATTTGAGCAATCTGATTTTTGTCGCAGTGGTCTCTGGTGTGTTTAAAACTTGGGAAAAATGCCAAACTAGATTTCTTCTGAACCTTTGCTAAGATGTCAAAGTACTGGGATTGTTCTAAAAAAATGTGTAAGTGGTTGCTATACTTGGAGTTCTAGAACTGTATGTGGATTTTACATTATATCCTACATCAAAAAACTCATTCCTCACAGATAATTTTTTAAAATAAAACTAAAATAGAATTTAAAAGTCAGCCTTCTCAGTTTCTGGGAAGTTGGGTTTTTTCCTACTTTGCAATCTCTCTCTCTCTCTCTCTCTGTCGAGTATTGCTGTTATGCAAGCAGCTCTAGTTAACATGAACTTGCGTCTGAAATGAATTCTTAAACCTCTGGGCGCCACATAAATAGGAGATGAGATCTGAGGAATTCTTCCAAAAATTATACTAACATTTGATATTCACTTATTCTTAAAGACGAGTAGAATATACACACGTATAAGAAAGGCGCAGCTATAATGCAAAGTTGTAAGCTTGTGAATTAGGTGCCAACAAGTGTCGGCTAACCGTGACATCCTAGAAGGAATGTTCTGGATAAGAGCATCAAGCTTCTGTGGTTTTCTGAGAAAAATGAATGGAATCTAGTAAGTGTCCTATAGCTAAAAAAAAAAAAAAATCAGCGCTGCGGACCACAGAGCTTAGTCAAGTAAAACAATACAGCGTGCAGTTCAGTTCAGCCACCGACAGCAGGGGCGGCAAGGGGCGAAGAGCAACCGTCGTCGCCCAAGACACCAGGGCTTCCAGAAAAGTCGTCTTGACACTTCAGTCTTTGCATTTGGAGACTAAAAGCCTCAAGGACCATATTTAAACCGCCGCCGCCTCGCCAGGCCCGCCCGGACAGAGAGAGGGCGCTCACCTGCGCACGAGGGTGCACACCTGCGGGGTGAGGGGCGCCCGCGTCTCCGGACCCCGCCCCGCCGACCGCTCCCATCCCCGCTCCCCGGTCTGCACCCGACCGAAAGCAAGGACGGGGGAGGGAGAGGACGGGGCTCGAGGAAGAGCATTCCCGTCCTCCCCCCACGGGAGACGCGGAGCCGGCCGCACCGCCTCTCCCAAGCCTCACGTCTCCAGGGCGAGTCTGCAACACTCGCAAAATAATCTGAACTGTTTTTAAGCACAAACGACTTCCCCGCTTCCTTCCGCCCCTCACCTTCACGAAAGCAATCGGGGTTGTGGTACCTTCGATATCTAACAGGATCACGGTGACTTCCGCGGGCACCGAAAGCACGACCATCTCCCCTCCGGATGCCAACGGGGCCGCGGCCTACGGGTGGGGAGGGCGGAGGGCGGTGCCGGCGGCGCGTCCAAGCGCGGTCCTGGGACCCCCACAGCCCCGCAGGATCTCGGAGCGGCGACCGCGCGCTACCTGGAGCGCTTGCGGGAGAAGCCACCGGCGCACACTTGGAAGCGGACAAGCGGCCGCCCCGAAGCCGCGAACTCGTGAGCGGTTCGGGGCAGTGGCCGAGACCACGTGGGCAGGGGGAGGGGGCGGCTCTGACGGGTTCCGAGGGGGCGGGGGAGGCAAAGGCGCCGGCGCCGATTGGCCAGCACAGGCCGCGAACGCCGTCCGTCAAAATGGGCTCTGCGTGGGCGGGAACAAAGAACGAACGCGGGAGCCGAGCGCGCGGGCGCGCGCCCTCCGCAGACTGGTAGAGCGAGCGGGAGAGGCCCGGGGCACGTGCCGACGGAGCCCCGCGAGTGGCGCGCCGGGGATGTGAGTGCCCCCTGCCCTCTACCGCACCCAGCCCCTGCCCGCCCACTGCGTCCGCTTTGCATATTGACAGTGATCCGACCGGGCCCCCGCCCCGCCTCCCGTCCGCTGCCAGCGCTTCAAGAGGCCGCGCCGGGCCCGGTCTCGGCCGACCCGCTAGGGAGGCCCGCCGCGCCCCCTCGGCTCGCGCGCCCGCTTCCTGCTCCGCTGGTTCCAGCCAGCTCGGGGACAAAACACGCGTGCGCGGGCGGGCGGGCGGGCGCGCCGCCTCAGCCACCGCGCCGGGCGCAGTCCGCGTTGTTCCGGAGCAGTCCGGCCGCGGCGCTGGTCGATAGCAGCGGCCGACGCAGCAGCTCCGCGCTGGGGGACCGCGGGCGGAAAAAGGCGGGGTTGACGCCTCTGTGCTGGGAGTGGGCCGGACCGGACGCCAGAGACAAAGGCTCCAAGGCAAGAGGGGCTGTGGCCCTGCGTCGGCGCCGCGCGGGATTTCTGGCCCCAGGACTTAACGCCCCTTCGTCTTTCTCTGCTGCTGCTTCTCGCATCCCGAGCTCGTGTCCCCTCACGCGCGACCTCGCCGGGAGGGCCGCGATGGAGGTCCCGCCCCGGCTTTCCCATGTGCCGCCGCCATTGTTCCCCTCCGCTCCCGCTACTTTAGCCTCCCGCAGCCTCTCCCATTGGCGGCCGCGGGCGCCGCGGCAGCTCGCCCCGCTCCTCCCTTCGCTCGCTCCCAGCTCCGCCCGGCAGGGGGCGCGCCGGGCCCAGCGCCACGTCACCGCCCAGCAGCCCTCCCGATTGGCGGGCGGGGCGGCTATAAAGGGAGGGCGCAGGCGGCGCCCGGATCTCTTCCGCCGCCATTTTAAATCCAGCTCCATACAACGCTCCGCCGCCGCTGCCGCCGCGACCCGGACCGCGCGCCAGCACCCCCCTGCCGACAGCGCCGCCGCCATGGAGGACATGAACGAGTACAGCAACATAGAGGAGTTCGCAGAGGGATCCAAGATCAACGCGAGCAAGAACCAGCAGGATGACGGGTACCGCACGCTTGTCCCCTCTCCCCCCGTGCGCCGCACGCGCCCTTCGTCCCTCGGGAGCCGCGCGCTGTCCCCTTTCTGGCCCAGAGGCGATTCCCCGCGTGCCTGCCGGGTCCCGCCAGCTTGAAGGGAAGAAGAAACTAAGGGACGGAGGGGGTGACTCGAGAGGCCCGCGGAGGGTGGGGGAAGGGCGGAGGGGTTGCAGGAGGAGGAGGAGGGCGGCGGCGACCGGGGCCCGAGTGCGCAGGCGCCGCATGGGGCCCGGGGGGAGGGGCCGGCCTGGCTGCTCCGCTTGCTGCAGCTGCCGCCGCCTCTTCATTGTGTCTCCGTTACTGCTCGCGCGGTTTTCCGGGGGGCGGTTCAGACACTCGAGGTTTGCACCCCAGGAGACGACTGGTCCCCGGATTCCCGGGACACAGTGTGCTGAGTTCTTAAGGTGGAACGTTGGCTTGACAGCTGAGCACGAGCATGAGTTGGGAGGACCAGTTTAGGAAGTCGGGCCTCCTGACCCTAAAGAATCGGGGCGGAACCGTTACCCTATTTTGTTCTCGCTTAAGCTTTGCATTGTGCAGCGTGGAAAGCAATCTGTTCACGGGCTTAAATAAGTAACCTCGGTGGAATTTCAGGATTTTTGCGATCTGTTTATATGTGGCGGTAAACATAGGTTAGATCGGTTGCGCTTGGGGGATAGAGTCCTCTGTATTTATTTCACGGTGTCATTAGTTGCAGGGCTGAAGTAGTTATTTAAGTTACTGCCAAGCTTTAAAAAAAAAAAAACCAACAACTTTTATTTCTAGTAAAATGTTTATTGGAGGCTTGAGCTGGGATACAAGCAAGAAAGATCTGACTGAATATTTGTCTCGATTTGGGGAAGTTGTAGACTGCACAATTAAGACAGATCCAGTCACTGGAAGATCAAGAGGATTTGGCTTTGTGCTTTTCAAAGATGCTGCTAGTGTTGATAAGGTAGGAACGTGTTCTACGTTTGAGCTGCTTCTGTGTATTTGTTGCGAATTGTTCTGGGGTTTGGTTGTGTATTGCCGTCAGATTAAATACATCTGTCTTCTAGGTTTTGGAACTGAAAGAACACAAACTGGATGGCAAATTGATAGACCCCAAAAGGGCCAAAGCTTTAAAAGGGAAAGAGCCTCCTAAAAAGGTTTTTGTGGGTGGATTGAGCCCAGATACTTCCGAAGAACAAATTAAAGAATATTTTGGAGCCTTTGGAGAGGTGTGTGGTTATATTTACATTCATATTTTTTTTTTAAAGTTCATCCCTGGTCCGTTTTTTATAGAACAAATTCATGTTTCAAGTGAGGAAGGGACTAAATTACTGCTTAAGCCCTTTCTAGTGACCATACCTTAATTGCTGCTTTCTGTGCTATAATGGAAATCAATTCCTTAATTTATTTTGGCCACAACATGGATACATTAATGTGGTCGGTGTTACTAAATAAAGGACGTTTTACTTTTCTTTCAGTGCTTCACATGCACAGCGAATCACTCTAGGTTGATGTTGATCATAAAGCACTAGTGTTTAGACAGAAGGCATCTGATCGGAGTAACATGCTAAGTTGAAGCTTGAAAAAGACCTGTGGCATTCTAAAACCCTGTGATCGCTTCATGTACCATTGCTGGATGATTTTGAGTGTATGTCTTGATTTCAGATTGAAAATATTGAACTTCCCATGGATACAAAAACAAATGAAAGAAGAGGATTTTGTTTTATCACATACACAGATGAAGAGCCAGTGAAGAAATTGTTAGAAAGCAGATACCATCAAATTGGTTCTGGGAAGGTAAAGCCATTTAATTATATTAAGTGAAAATTTTGAGAGTTAGTGAAAATTTTTTAATCTGTTTAAAAAGATTAGAATGGCTTAATTTTAGACTTCAGTAAAAATCCTATTTGTCTGTTTTTTAATGTGTTTATAGTGTGAAATCAAAGTTGCACAACCCAAAGAAGTATATAGGCAGCAACAGCAACAACAAAAAGGGGGAAGAGGTGCTGCAGCCAGTGGACGAGGTGGTACTAGGGGTAGAGGCCGAGGTAAGACTTACTTGTTGGGGAATGACTCCGTGGTTTAAGCTGTATGCTGCTGTGTATGAGCGAGCTCGCGGGAGAATGCAAAGCTGAATTTAAGCTACAAAACGTTCCAACATGGAAAAATGCTCAGCTTGGTGGGAAGGGAGGAGGGGGAGTTTCTTTGAGTTTACTAGTTTTGAAAACCTGTTCAAAGCATGGGCACTTTGACAATTGATGTCATCCTTGATAAAAATTATACCATTACATGATACACCATGGTGTGACGGGTTTTCTCAGGTGGGAGTCCTTGTTTTAAGCAGGACAGCCTAGGTAGGCTGAAGTTTAATGGTTTTTACATTATAATTTAGGAAGCTTGATACCGGCACAATTGGCCTTTCTGCCCCTTTTTATAATATCTGGAAAAACACTTTCTCAAGCAGTAGCTATATACATATGTCCATTCTATCTTTTTAGTCAGGGTGAAGGATAGGAATGTGTCATCTTATGTTAGGATTGGGAGTTAGAAGTTGTTTCCTAACAATCATTGTGCATCGTTTCAGGTCAGGGCCAAAACTGGAACCAAGGATTTAATAACTATTATGATCAAGGATATGGAAATTACAATAGTGCCTATGGTGGTGATCAAAACTATAGTGGCTATGGCGGATATGATTATACTGGGTATAACTATGGGAACTATGGATATGGACAGGGATATGCAGACTACAGTGGTAAGAATATTTAACTTAATTTCATAAGCCAATGATACTAAAATTCAGTGCTGTAAAATCCCATTCTGAAATATTCGTGTGTGTATGGGTTTTCCATTTATTTAATTGCTTCGAGTTAAGCTTTTGGAGTATGTTGTAGTCATGGGGCAATTATACTAATACAGAGATAGTATGGTGGTTATAAATGTGCCTAGGATGTGTGATTTATGACTAATTATGGCTGTTAAAATACCCTAATTTAATATTTGTTTAGCATGCAAAGATTTGTGTTTTATAGTTTTTTGATGTCCATAAACCATTTCATAGAAAACTATGTTAATGAAATTTTTTTTATCTTTTCAAAATAGGCCAACAGAGCACTTATGGCAAGGCATCTCGAGGGGGTGGCAATCACCAAAACAATTACCAGCCATACTAAAGGAGGACATTGGAGAAAACAGGTGTGTATAAAAGTACAAGACACCAGTAGAAATATCTTAATTTAATTTAAAGATCAATAGACAAATGAAAAATAAGTAAAAACAAAATAATGTGTAGCCCGTTTTTACTAAATTGTTGATTTTTTTTTAAATTGCTTTATGAGCCTGTTTTGCCTAAAGTGTCTATAGATCTTTAACTTTAAAGTCTTATCTCGCCTTCTTTAGTAATACAGAAAAACTTAGGAGTTTTTCTGTTTGCTTTGTGTACCAGGTGGTCTAGAGGAATAATTAAACTTTTTTAGAACTATTAACAGGTAAAGTACTGAAATGGGTACAACTTAAGGAAAACAAGAATGTTGTCTTCTAACTCTGACATTATACCTTGTTTGTACCCGCCAGCGGGAACTTCATTGCAGGCCGTGTGTCACCCTGACCACGTCTATCTCTGGGGGTCGCACGTTGCGGGCAGAGCGCAAGGCATACACCAGAAAACGCTGTCCTGTGGTATGGTCTCTTCCAACTTCATGTACCAGCGTAAAGATTAAAGTGGAAAACTTCAGACTTTGGCTTCTTTTTTAATCTTTTTGGAGATTAAGTGTCTAAACTTAACTTAAATGGTTTTTTACAGGAGTTAAAGTACATAAATGCCTTTTTACAGCTTAATCATTTTGGTCTTCTGTTTAGTGTTGTATTTCAATTGTGGAGCCTCATTTTAAGTGTTCATTCTTTAAGATTTAATGCTTGCTTTTTCTTTTTATAGCTAATAGTGAAATCTACAAACCAAAACAAGAACTTTTAAATCTGGGATATAAATTAAAGATCATATGCAGAAATCAATTTATGTTCATGTAATATAATAAACAAGCCTATTAGAAATTTGTTTGTGGTAGCACTTTACTTGGCTTACTAGAGATGCTTCTAGTAGACCTTAAGTTAGCACAGTTCAACCTGTGAATATGGGGAGATTGCATTCCCCGATTCTTTACTGAATAGGTTTGAATTTAATATTTCAGAACTCCAGGGTGAGTTTATTAATTACCCAAACCGTATTTTGCCAGTAAATATGCATGTGATCTTTAATTATTGAAGAATAAAGTGAGGACTTAAAGCAATTCATGAAAGTGGACCTTTAAAAGCTTGTCAGAGTTTCACAGATCTAATTGCTATTTTGTTTTTGTTTTTAGGAGGAGATGCTAATGTAACCCATCTTGCAGGACGACATTGAAGATTGGTCTTCTGTTGATCTAAGATGATTATTTTGTAAAAGACTTTCTAGTGTACAAGACACAACTGTGTCCAACTGTATATAGCTGCCAATTAGTTTTCTTTGTTTTTACTTTGTCCTTTGCTATCTGTGTTATGACTCAATGTGGATTTGTGTTTATATACATTTTATTTGTATGATTTCATGTTACACCTCAAATAAATGCTTCCTTATGTGATTGTTTTTCTGCGTCAGGTACTACATAGCTCTGTAAAAATGTAATATTTAAATAAGCAATAATTAAGGCACAGTTTATTTTTAAGGGAGTATTGATCCAAAGGGAGACATTGTGGTCCTTTACAAGTAGCCAGCCACATTGTCACCCTGCTCCCCAATTGGTAGATGTATTTTGTGCTTTTAAGGCTTCTTCTCCCTGTTAACTGGTATTTCCATCACACCTTTGAATAGCATTCTTTCCCCTATGGATATCTGAACACATTGTCATGAGACTGTCATAGTATTGTGATTAATGGAAGCTTTCTAGTAGACCATGTGTCTTCTGGACTGTATTTTTTAAGAAAAGTACCTTTTTAACACAAAGATAGTAGCTCCTTTTGCTTTGTTTCCTGTCTCTGGAAAGCCATTTTTAGTTGCTAATTATTTTGGCTTTAGAGTTAAATCAGTGGTCTGCTAGAAAAAGCTTCAGCTAATACAGCGCCATGACTTTAATTCTTCTGGTAAAAATGCAGATATACACAGCAAAAAGCTCTGTAAAACTGTGGTAGGAGCTACGGTTTAAGAGCGTTGGAAGTAGTTTTAAAACAAGGTTTTGGCAGATAGGTATGAGATTATCCATTGAAGTTAGATTAAAGTTTGAAGTAGAGGCAGAATAGCTAAAGTAGTTGTATTCTGTTGATATGTCACAGCCAGCACAACACTGAAGCAAGTATTTTCTATTTGGGCATTCTTAGGAAAAGTTTGTATCACAGTTAACTGTTATACGCTGTGCAAGTTAGAAAAAGTCATGATAGTAAATCTCATTTTTAATGCAATTAGTGCATGAACTGAGTAGTTATGTATTTCCACATTCAGACATAGGAAGGAATAGTGGGAAAAGGTATCTTAAGTCTTAGGTGTGTTAATGTTGATCCAAGTGTGACTGAGTCATTACGGTGGATCTTCTGGTGCATTGAAAAACATCTAGGCTTTAAGAGGACCTCCTGGGTAAATACAAGCTTTGAATTTTGCCTTCAGCATAGTTACTGGATTTAGGGAAGCCTGTTTCCCTGTTAGCTGCTGGGATTGGCGTACATGCTCACATGCAGAGTAGCTTATCTCAACCAGTGTGAACCTGCCTTTTTTTACTTTTTGGTTTGGTGCCTATAACTTTGTTCCACTGATGTTTGTACTTGCTGGGCTATGAAGTTACAATGCTCTTGGCGTTTTTTGCTCCTGTTTTGCTATTTGACCTTACACCCAGGCCAAGTACCAGTGTTGGCTATTGCAGGGGATTGTGTTTATTAATTATTAACACACAGCTTTAGGGAACGGAAGGGAGTTCATTTAAGTTGTGTTGTCAATAGGCGCAGTGTCTAGGGTAGTGAATCCTGTAAATTTAAATTTATGATTAGGTGACAAGTTGACATTGAGATTGTCCTTTTCCCTGATCAAAAATGAATAAAGGCTTTTTAAACAAAATCCAAACTCTTCGATCAAGTCTTGATATGTACGACTTTGAGAAAATACAGTGTCTAGACATTATTGTCTGAGGTGTTTTACATCGGATTGATGGGGGAGCGAGAATGCACTTGGTTTTTCCTCCAGGGGCTTTGGACTCTAGATTTAATTCAGTCTTCAGGGTCTGTCAGTTCATTAAGTAATTAAATTTGAAGTAAATAATGCTAAGGCTAAGTGCTCTAGGCACTTGGGATTGGATGAACTGTGAAGTTAGTGTCAAGGTCTCATTCCTAAGAATTTAAACAGGAATGTGATGAATTTACTGCAGAGGAAGGAGCAGAAATGGAATTCTGAGGCACCTATGACTTAAAAACATGCCCAGCTTGTATGTCTTGATAAATACTGCTTCCTGAATTGGTTTGACCAAGTTACGTGTGGTACTCATCCTAACAGCCTTAGCAGTTTCATTGGTTGACATGTTCATGTTCCATAGTCTCAGTCACTTTAATGCTAGGACTGTTAAAAGTTGAAGTGTCTGGTAGGATGCTAGCGTGGATAAGCAGAGCCTCATTCACTCTCTGCCAGTCTTCATAAAATTTAATACAAGGGCACCTCTGAACAATCGAATCAACTGCCCATTACCAAGATTTGATGTCCATCGCAGTATGCTCAATTTCAGCAATTAAATGTGCGAATACATGTATATATACCACGTGGATTGGTTCTAGTTTTGAGCAAAGTTAGGAAATGTAATTATGTGAAAAAAAAAACACCTTTCAGCCTTGTCAATAATATACTGTGGTCTCAACTTTCTGAGCAAAAGCAATGCAACTTCTATGTTACCTTTTTCATAAAGTCATTAGAAAATGTATTGCCGTAAAAATATGGGCTGTTCTTTTAGGACTGGTTGGGGTTTTGTGAACTGTAGGAGCGGATACAGCCATGTTGCTGGGTTACAGGGTAAAGCTGGACATTCTGGAGAGTTGCGCTTCCTTTAAGTGCAGTTTCGTCTCTGGTTTTACTCTTCTGTCAGCACCCATTCAGGGAGATGTAGCATAATCCTGGAGGATAGTGGAACTGAAGTGTAGTTTGAAAACCTGTCAACCTTGTTACTTAAAATCCAGAAATTTCAAGTAAAAAATGCCTAAGATCAAAGACCAGCACAAGTTAAAAATGTGAGAAGTAACTGCAGACAAGTTTTTTCATACTGTTCCAATGGTTATCTCCTTTTGAGAATGGGACCAAAAATGATTCTCTTCACAGAAAAAATAAATGCATATCTGTACATAAATATTTTAAATTTCAGGGAAATTAAGAGACTTCTTTGAAAGCCATCTGGTTTAACATCTCTTGAAATTGTTGGCATTTATCGTTTTACTGTAACTGACTGAAATTTATTGAATTTGCTATCATTGCGGAGGTTGCACAGAGGGAGTTTCTTCACGTGTTCTCTCCCTGGGTATTTGTGTTGGCTGGTGAACAGTCGTATGGCATTGATGGTTTTATTCGTCAAGGACAGGGATGGTCTACCCCACAAAAGGTCTTACTCAAGACCTTGATTAAGCCCCTAATTTTCAAGTTGAGGGAGTCAGCTAATTGAAAATATCAACTCTGATTACATTTTGGAGTCTTACTAAATTTCTATCAAACTCCTATGAACTATCAGCATGTCTTGAGACTTGGCTTTGCAACGGAAGCATTTGTCACTTCTGGGAATGACCTTCAGGCATTAAGATTGATCAGTAATCTTTCATACACTTGGTTTATGAGGGCTGAGATCTTTTGTGCAAAGTAGGAATGTATTTCAACTGATCCATTCTGTTCCTTGAAACTTGAGCCTGGATAATCCGGAGTAACTGCTCATCCTGGTAAAAAGATCTGTCCCATGACATCGACAGTGATTATTTAGAGGACTCTTGACCCATGAGACATTTAGGGCATATACATTTTTCATACACATTTTCTTGCAAGCAGAGGAATGAAAGGGTGTGAGGAGTGGAGGCTAAGTGGTATTTTAGGATAGTTTAAAAATATTTCATCACCAAGAAACCCTTTAAAGGGTTTCTCCCCATATACAATGTTTTGAATGGCTTTACTCGTCAAATATAATCCTCATTATGTAATGGCATTTCTGTTAACAAAGGCACATAGCTGTCAGAACTTCTACAGTGTGATAATCCACATCGTACCACCAAGTTATTATAATGCCAGCCCAAACCAATATTTTTGTCAGCTTCTGTACATTTTTTTAATGATACGAGAACTCCACCAGACTTAAAATACTGAAAATGATTCCACGAATTTTCATTACTACTGTCTAGAACTTTTTAGAACTATACTTAACCAAACACATCATTGGAGATAAGGAAAAAGAAGAGGCATTTTTGGAGTAAACATCATTTTCATAATCTGGAAAAGTGGTATTTTAAAATAACGTGGGATAAGGATACTATTATAATTTTTTAAAATTATACATTTGCCCTCAGAAAAAAACCCCAAATCATACCTTTGATCTCATTTAATATACATCTATTTTTAAATTTTTTATAATGCATGTACACATAGGTCATAGGGCCTGTCAAAACTGAGAGTACCTCTACTCTGACCTAGGATTTTCTTTATATTAAGATTATTTTAATGGCTATTAGCCTGATGTTTCAGAATACCAAGGTACAGACATTAGCAAAAGGGTGTTTATTTTTCTTCTAATCTCTATCCAAAACAGACAAATTGAGACATCCTATTCCACTTCAAATTCTCTGCTCAGGGTAGGATTTTTCTGTTTTTTGTTTTTTTTAACATCCTGGACCCTAAGAGAGGAGGGTCTTCTCATTAGTGGCAGATACAGAGATTTGCCAACGACTCACAATCAGAATCGGTAGCATTACCAGACTAGAGTTTTTAAAAGCATCTGAATCTTTTTTCTTCTGGGCATAAATGTGAGCCCTGTGAAGAAATAAAATTACTCTTCTCTTACTTCATCAAACATACCAAAGGGCAACCTTCTCTCTTTGTTCTTTAATAGAAATAATCAAGCAGAGACTCTTAACCAGGAAATACAGGCATTACTGTTCTCTTGATTGACGGTTCTTCTGAGAAGGTATACAGACTTCAGTATGACTTGATTAAGAACAATGGTCACAGTTTATTAAGTTCATTCGTTGCCATGAGAAAGGGGAAAAAGCATTACATGAAAATGTTGAAATTATTCCAGAAATTGCTCTTAAGCTCATAACCTATTCTTTTTGTATTTGGTATTACATATTCACGTTCACATGCCTTAGCACAGTCCAAGATAAAGTGTAAGAGTTTATAAGCAGGTGTGCATATATACCTACATAAGATCAAAGGTATTTAATTTTTTTAAAGGAGTGTATTTTTGCTTCTGCTTCCAGCAACTGTGACCTAGGTAATTCAAACCAACTCTCCTTTTGAAGACAATGAAGGAGTAGGATGAAGTAGTTTTTTAAAAAATACTGAACGGAAGCGCTAAAAAGATAATGGGAAATTCACCTGGGAAAAATCAAAACCAAGAGAAATAAGCCTAGTAGTCCAAGCTGGTTTTGATGACCTTGCAGGGCAAGAGGCGCAGAAGTCAAAAGCCTAGATCCAACCCCTCGCGGGGTCTCTGATACCCAGTTACCCCAGAAAACTGCTCTACAAAGGGCCACATCCTCAAGATAAGGGATTACCCAGGTTCCTCGCCTGGGTGGCTAAGGGAACCTCAATCACAGAATCTAGATTAAAATAGTCCAAAAAAGATAAGGGGCCTCCGTTGCCTGGCAGAAGTAGATGAAAATCATTTCTCAAAGAAAGTACTATCTTAGTCCGCTGAGGCTATCACAACACAGTACCACACACTAGGCGGATTAGTGTGTGTGTTGCCAAAGCAAGCACAAACCTGGGTGCTTTAAACAACAAATTTATTTCTCACAGTTCTGGGGTCTGGAAGTCTGAGGTCAGGGCCCTGGCATGGTGAGGTGAGGGTCTTCTTCACGGCTAGAGTGCCCTGGTATCGGCCTACTTGACAGCAACCTTCAACTCCTGGGCTCAGGGGATCCTCCTGCCTCAGCCTCCCGAGTAGCTGGGACTACAGGTGCACACAGCCAAGCCTGGCTAATATTTTTCTATTTTTAGTAGAGATGGTGGGGGACAGGTGGGGGGGGTCTTGCTCTTGTTCAGGCCGGTCTTGAACTCCTAACCTCAAGCGATCCTCCTGCCTCGGCCTCCCAGAGTTCTAGGATTACAAGCGTGAGCCACCGCGCCCGGCCCCATTTTTTCAATAAGTGATATGAAAGGAAACAGAAAGCAGTGGCGGATCTAAGATTAAAAGGCACTTACAGTAAGCAATATTTATTATGGTAAGCAAGAATCCAAAGTGCAAACCAATTATCAAAAAGACAAAAGATAACAAGTGTTGGCCAGGCTGTGGAGAAAAGGGAACCTTTCACACTGTTGGTGGGAGAGTAAATTATTTAATTTCTTTTTCGTTAGTATCAGTATTATTATTTTAAAGACAAGATCTTGCTCTGTCACTCAGGCCAGAATACGGTGGCATGATCATATAGCTCACTGCAGCCTCAAACTCCTGAGCTCAAGCAAAGCAATCCTCCTGCCTCAGCCTCCTGAATAGCTGTGCGCATCACTACACCCAGCTATTTTTAACAATATTCTGTAGAGATGGGGTCTGGCTGTATTGCCCAGGCTGGTCTCGAACTCCTGGCCTCAAGCAATTCTCCTGCCTCAGACTCCCAAAGTGCTGGGATTACAAGTGTGGGCCCTGCGCCTGGCCAGAATGTAAATTAGTATGCCCATTATGGAAAACAGTAGGGAGGTTCCTCAAAAAATTAAAAATGGAACTATCATATGATCCAACAATCCCTCTACTGGGTCTCTTTCCAAAGGAAATCACTTTGTTAAAGAGACACCCATATTTATTGCAGCATTATTCACAATAGCCAAGATGTGGAATCAACCTACATATCCACTGATAGATGAATGGATAAAGAAAATGTGGTATTTATATATACAATGGAATATTATTCAGCCTTGAAAAAGAAGAAAGTTCTGTCATTTGTGACAACACGGATGTACCTAGAGGACATTATGTTAAGTGAAATAAGCTAGACTCACAAAGACAAATACCTCATGTTCTCACAGGTGGAATCTGAAAAAGTTGATCTTATAGAATTAGAGAATAGAACAGTAGTTACCATAGACTGGGTAGGGGGAAGAAGAGGATGGGGAGGGGATGGGGAGAGGGTTGTCAACTGGTACGAAGTCACAGTTAGAAAGGAAGAATCCATGCTGATACCTTATTGCATAGTAGGGTGACTGTAGTCAACAATAAGGTATTGCATATCTCGAAATAGCTAGGAGAGAGGATTTTGTATGTTCCCACGACAAAGAAATGATAAACATTTGAGGTGACGGGTATGCTAACTACCCTGATTTGATCATTACACAATGTATCATGTATCAAAACATCATATGTACCCCTTAAATGTGTATAATTATTACGTGCCAATTAAAATGTATTTAAAAATAAAGTACAAATCATTATTTTTTTATTGTGAATTACACAAGTTTTACAGAGAATGGAGACTACCTTCCAATGTTTCCAGAAGTCCTATCTTACGAGCCTTGGTGAGAAACAAAAACTATCACTCAATACTGAAATTTACAAATCACTTTCCCGGGCTTCCGTATACCGAGAGCATCGATCTGTGACCTCCGCTCTGTCAGTCAGAATTCTCCTGCATTGGACTCTGAGCCAGGAGCTAGTAAATCGAAGCAGCAGGGATTTTCTGGAATCGATGCTGGCACGGGTGGCAGCCATGGTGGCAACTGCTTTTCAGAAGGAGCAGTGGTTCTAGCAGCAGCAGCGAGTGTCTAGAATCGATGGCGTCAATGTCGAAAGCAGCAGCATCCGTGTGTAGCAAGAGCAGCAGCAGCAGGAACAGGCATCTTTATGGATCCAGTTCTGGTCTGATTTTGGAAATATTTCCTGGATGAGAGTCCCCAAGCATGGCTTTCCAATCCCTCCGGAGAGGCTGAGATACCAAAATAATTATTATTAAATTGGCTTTTAACTAAAAAAAAAGAAAACAGGAATGAAGAACGGATATTTAACACACATATTAATCAGAAAACTTCCACAATAGCAGAGTAAGGACATTGAAACAAACTATCGGGGCCGGGCGCGGTGGCTCACGCCTGTAATCCTGGCTCTCTGGGAGGCCGAGGCGGGCGGATTGTTTGAGCTCAGGAGTTCGAGACCAGCCTGAGCAAGAGCGAGACCCCGTCTCTACCAAAAATAGAAAGAAATTAATTGGACAGCTAAAAATATATAGAAAAAATTAGCCAGGCATGGTGGTGCGTGCCTGTAGTCCCAGCTGCTTGGGAGGCTGAGGCAGGAGGATCGCTTGAGCCCAGGAGTTTGAGGTTGCTGTGAGCTAGGATGATGCCACGGCACTCACTCTAGCCCGGGCAATGAAGTGAGACTCTGTCTAAAAAAAAAAAAAAAAAAATTAAAGCTGTATTGTAAGAATAGTGACTACTGTCTTTTTCTTTTCAAGTCTCCCAAGAGACTTGATTGAGTTATTAAATCATCCAGCCTCATGTTATTTTTTTTTTCCCTGACAAAACTGGTTATTAGACTAGTAGATTAGCAAATGCTATAGACACAGAGTACCCTGATTTCAGTGCAGCACTGATAAATCTCTTGATCAACGTTGAGTTACAAGTAACAGAAATCGACTCGGATTTGCTCATGTAAAAGGTGAATCCAGAGCAGCTGGAGCATTTCATATAATCCAACGGAGGAAGTTCAGCTGAGGACAGGAATCGGTGACTGAAATGTCATCAAGAACCAAGAATCAAGGCAGATACCATCTACATCTTGTCAGGACCACGTGGACTCTTGTCCCTGATTCTTTCTGCACATCTACTTCATTGTTTTTCTCTCCCCTCACCCCCAACCCTCACACCTATGTTCTCAGCGTCTCTGATTCACATGGTACAAAATGCTGCTAAGTTCTTTAATATTTCCTCCTAGCTCCAGCACCTCTGGCCAGCTGTTTGGAGATCCAGTATCCCAATTTCAAAATTCCAGGAGAGAAAGTCCAATTGGCCAGCTTAGGTCAGGTGTGCACTGCTGGATTTGGTCACGGCAAGGGAGGTAACATAGATTTGGTTGCAGGGGACCACACCTGGCTGGGGGCACAGTTCAGATAAGGGAGTCATGGCTTGACAGACAATTCAAAAAGTATTTCCTTCCTGGATTTCTCATCAGTTCTCAAGATCAAGTTCTCAAGATCAAGAAGAATGGGAGTGGGTTGAATAAACAAGAAGACAGACTGTAATTGCTTAAGTGACCACACCCAAAGAAGTTCAATCAGTGACATCCTGCCAGAGGTTTCTGGAGGAAGTGGCTCTCAGATCTCAGAAGTATTATAGATCTCTGGTAGTATTCAGCAAAGCTCTGTGTGGGTTCTGTCCCGATCAACATTTTTATTGAAGCCTTCGATTCCCTGGGCCTAGTGAATTTCCTCTTCCGCTTCCCCTAATATCCTTAAACCTTCTCCCCTGTCCACATTCTAAGCTAATGACAGATTTCTTGAATGACTGGGAAAAATAAAAGGAATCAGAACGAACTGTGTTTATCACCAAACCTACCAACCGACCTACGTTGGTAGTCATAGTCTTCCTTCCTATAGAACAGATGAACTGTCTCTACTTCATCTTGTGTCCTAGACCCCACCTCCTCTAACCTCCTTAAAAACTTGGCTTCTGCAATTATCCCCCCACCTCCACCCCATAGCACCAGTTTTTTCTCTTTCTACTGGGTCATTATCATCATCATACGACCATGCTGTACTAGGGAGGAAAAAAAATCAGCCCCTACAAATAGAGCTATATGTCACCTAGATTCCCAGTTAGCCATAAACTATCAGCAGACCAAAAAAATACCTTTCATGTTGTAGTCCTTTTGAACAAATACTGTGTCCCCTTTGAAAAATGTGTTTTAGTCACCTTTACAACTTGCTTTCCAAATTTGTTACACTATGGTCAACACCACAGAATATTATGCAATGCACTTTTTCTGCTGGGCTCTTCCAGGATTTGAGTCTAGTTATTCATCTACAAGCAATGAAATGAGAGGTGAGACATGTGGAATCAGCATTCCTCTGCAAAGCAACTATTTCAGAAGGGGTCACTACAGGTTATTTAGGCAAGGAAAGACTAATCTCTACAGACAGTAGATGGGCCAGATTCCTATTGCTGCTGTAATTACCACAAATTTAGTGGCTTAAAATAACATAAATTTATAATTTTGCAGTCCTGGGAGTCTCACTGTGCTAAGGTGTTAGCAGTGCTGCATTCCTTTAGGGGAGACTTTCTTTCCTTGCCTTTTCCAGCTCTGGAGGTCACCTGCATTCCTTGGCACGTGGCCTTCTCCCTTCATCTTTTTTTTTTTTTTAATTTTTTAATCTTTTTTTTTGAGACAGAGTCTCACTGTGTTGCCTGGGCTAGAGTGCCGTGGCGTCATCCTAGCTCACAGCAACCTCAAACTCCTGGGCTCAAGCGATCCTACTGCCTCAGCCTCCCGAGTAGCTGGGACTACAGGCATGTGCCACCATGGCCGGCTAATTTTTTCTATATATTTTTAGTTGTCCAATTAATTTCTTTCTATTTTTAGTAGAGACGGGGTCTCGCTCTTGCTCAGGCTGGTCTCGAACTCCTGAGCTCAAACAATCCGCCCGCCTCGGCCTCCCAGAGAGCTAGGATTACAGGCGTGAGCCACCGCGCCCGGCCTCTCCCTTCATCTTCAAAGCCAGTAGTGCAAAGCTGGATTCAGACTCCTGGGCTCAAGGGGTCCACCTACCTCAGCCTCCTGAGAGCTTCCTGACAACCAAGAGTAATGGAAGAGAAATGTTCACTGGTCACGTCACCTAAAAATCACAAGCTAACTTTCCCCACCCCCCCACAAAAATGCTAAAATTCTGAGAGTGGTGTTCTGCAAGTGAGTAAACAGGCCCAGACAGGTTATAGGTTGTTTATTTATTTATTTTTAACCACCTTTGGGAAAAAAAGGTTGTTTAATATGGTTGTAGAAACAGCTCAAGTATGTGTACTTTGAATAGGAAATGAGTCCTTCCTGTTGCTTCTTCCAGCACTGTTGATTCTATGAAATACCTATTCTACTTTTAAAAAATTTGAGCATAGGGTACCTCCAGCCTTGTTTGTAGAGCGCATCTAGCAGATTAAAACTGTGACTCTTTGACTTACATGGTAAAAGTGAGTCCAGTTTCAATCTCAAATGAACTTTTTTTGGCCTTTTACAAGTACTCTAGTTTTTCTGCAGTTATTGCTTTACAAAGGTTAAATTCATTGAGGATCTAGCATTTCAGTGTGTTATTTGGAACACATTCGGAACCTCCTTAAAGCAGTGGAGTTTTTCATGTCCTGAATACTGAAAGGAAATACAGCTTCCTTCAGTGGTTTAAGGCAGTTCAATATAGCATCCTCATCCCCCTAAACATTAAATTCTTACCTATGACTGTGTAACGAAAAGTTCTGTTTCCTTCTCAAGCAATTTCAAGCAGTAGCAAGTGGTTTGAAGAAGAGTTTATGCTACAGATGAAGTGAGATGGTGGGGAGAGAATTTTAAGTCCCTGGGAGCACATCTAGTTTGCCTGGAAGGCCCTAAACCTAGCAAGTTGGACATACCCAGTATCTTGTCATTCAATAATTTGACCAGCAATGACAGATACATAGTGTCGATATACATTGTCCACTGTATGTGTGAGAGAGTGTGTTAGGGAGGGATACACAGAAGAGACTGCTGCTCACCATGAACTCGTGGTTTAGTAGAATACAATTAAAAACAACACAGGTAAAGAGAGAGGGTAGTGAGAAGGGAAGATTAATTCTGCCTCAGTCTGGAAAGACTTCACATAAATACTGTTTGATTGGAGTTTTGAAGAATGGATAGGAGTGTACTAGGCAGATGAAGAATACTAAAAGGAGTAGGATTGAAGTTGAGTTCTAAGAGGACTGTTGGGTGCATGTACGAGCACCTGATATAGAAATGTGGACCATAATATGAAGAGCTATGAGTGATAACAGCATCATACGTACTCACGTAGCACACAGGAAAGGTGTTAGCTTGAAAACCATTCCTAGATTGTCTGGAATTTTTGATGTCAATTCCAAGAATTCCAGAACCTACTGGGCTACATCTGAATCAAAATGAATGTTTTGGGAAAGTCACTGTTACTAAAATGTGGGCATGTTTAATGATATCTTATGGTCAAAAGAAAGCACAGAATCATCCTTTCTTTAACTCAGAAAAGATTCAAAAGAATTTTCAGAATTTGACTTGTATTCTTGCGTTTATTCTGCAATGTAAATTCAGCTAACATGCTAATAAAAAACCAGTTATTTTGTCTTTGAGATTTTTGAGTAGTGCCCAATTAATACAAATTAATTTAACTACATAGTGGAAAATAAATAACTCTTAAGAGTTCTTTGCTGTTTTTTTGCAAACTAGTCTTTGTTTCCCCGGTGCCGCGAACTAAACAGGCAAACAATTATTTGTTGACTGCAACAGTACCTGGAAACTTCATTTTCTTCTAGGAATGTTGCAGGAAGCAGCAAATCCTAAAGCCCGAATGATCCAGTTACCAGTCAAGGCGTTTGGAATTTCTAACAGGCATATTAAAGAATAATTTTTCTGTTACACTCAATGAAGTGCCTAACAGTGTTCAAAAAAAAAAAAACCCTCAACACAACAAACTCGGAAACCTCGTAAAGATGATTCACGGCATTTATATATTCTCTTCAGTACAAGGACTGAAAAAACGTTAAGCGAGCCGTTGGTTGATTCAACACACTTCCCAACGCTTAGCAATTTAAAAGAGTCGTGGTAGGTTTCAGGGTCTTCAAATAACACCAGCAAAGCAAAAATAATCCGTTCCTTAAAATATGCACGTTACCTGCTTCTTTCGACAAAAAAACTTCAGGAGAAACGCAGGCGAGCAAAAACCTTACTCGGAAAGCAAATCTTAAAAGGAACAGAAACCCTAATCATCTGCGGCCTTGGCCAGCCCGCGCAGAGCCCGCAGCACGGGCGGCTTCGAGGGGAACGTCAATGTCACCGGTCCGGGCGGCGACGGCGGCGGAGAGCTGCCGCAGTCCGTGCGCGCGCGCGGCGGGCCCGGCGTCCCCAGGCGCGCGGGGGACAGAGCTGGGGGCACGGGGCTCCCACCTCAGGGCAGCCTCCTTCCTCGGCCAGGCACTTCCAATCTCTGGAGGCCGCGGTGTGAGCCTCTCCTCCTCCCCCCAGCGCCGCAGGCGCACAGGGCACTGTCGCCTTCGGGGAGGCGCCACCACACCCCGGCCTGACGCAGCCGCCTCCCGCCCGCTCCTGGCGATGGCGGAGCGGGGAGGGGTGAGCGGACTCCAGGAATCCTCCGAAGGGCGGGGGCAAGAGGAAGGGGGCCCCTCTAGCTACGCCTTCGAAACAGCGCTCCTTGTTCTCGATGGTCCCCGCGCGGCCGTCTTATCGCACGACACTTCCGGTTCCTCTTAAAGGCCCCCACGCCGTGCGGCGCCGTGCGTGAGACGAAGGTATAAAAGGGAGCGAGAGGGCGGGACCGAGGAGGAAGGTTGGAGGGGGGGGAAAAAAACTAGCGGGAGAGGGGGTGGGGGAGGCGCAAAGGGCGCGCTCTCGCGTCACGTGACCGGGACGTGCCGTTCTTCCGTCGGCCATTTTAGGTGGTCCGCGGCGGCGCCATTAAAGCGAGGAGGAGGCAAGAGCGGCCGCCGCTGCTTCTTATTCTTTTTTAGTGCAGCGGGAGAGAGCGGGAGTGTGCGCCGCGCGAGAGTGGGAGGCGAGGAGGGCAGGCCAGGCAGAGGCGCAGGAGCCTTTGCAGCCACGCGCGCGCCTTCTCTGTCTTGTGTGCTTCGCGAGGGAGAGCGGGCGCGCGGCAGCGGCGGGGATTACTTCGCTGCTAGTTTCGGTTCGCGGCAGCGGCGGGTGTCGTCTCGGCGGCGGCGGCGGCGGAGGCAGTAGCGCTATGTCGGAGGAGCAGTTCGGCGGGGACGGGGCGGCAGCGGCGGCAACGGCGGCGGTAGGCGGCTCGGCGGGCGAGCAGGAGGGAGCCATGGTGGCGGCGGCACAGGGGGCAGCGGCGGCGGCGGGAAGCGGAGCCGGGACCGGGGGCGGAACAGCGGCCGGAGGCACCGAAGGGGGCAGCGCCGAGTCGGAAGGGGCGAAGATCGACGCCAGTAAGAACGAGGAGGATGAAGGGTGAGTAAGGGGCGGCCCGGGATAGTGAGGCCCAACTAGTCCCTCCTCCTTATCCCCCGCCATTGGGCCTCGTTCCCGCTCTCCGCCCGCCCTCCGGGCCCCCGTGCAGCCTCCTTGCACCGGCCTGTCCTCTGCGTTGGGCTCCTCGGGGCCTTGAACGTTTCCTCCTTCCCCTCCCCGCTTGTCGCCCCCTCCCCCATCACACACGTTTCCACCTTTAGCCGTCACCATGCTGCTCCCCGGCCCGCCCTCCTTTCCTCCCTCGCCTCGGGTCTCCTCCCACCGACTTAGCCGCCAGGATTTTTTCCCGCCTGCCGAGGGGGTACCTTTTTTCTTTTCCCTCCGTCCGCTTCCTTCGCGTTTTTCTAGAGTCCTGGGCATAAAATGCAAACAGATACAAAAGCATTTCCGCGTAGATGGTTAAGGTTTGCTTGTTGCTCCTCCACCATCCTGGGGTGGTGTGATTGTTCCTAAGCACATGTTTTGGGGAATGCGTAGGCTGTCCACCTCTGCTCCCGCGTCGGCTTCAGGCCGAATGTTGTCCAGCATTTTGGATAAGTTTCGCTTTAGGACTTGCGCGTTTTCCCCCGCATGCACGACGGCTTGCTCGCATAGGCCTGCGGACCCAGTCGGGCCTGGTGAATTGCCAGGGTCTCCTGTTGGTGCGCCAGTTTTGCTCGGCGGGCTCTCGTTAAGTTCCCGGTCGGTGGGGCCTGCACTCGACTGGAGCTGTTCCTGCCTCCGGCCTGCTGGCTGCCCTTCCCCCACGCCGCCGAGTTATTCTCACCGCGCACCCTTTTCGCGCCCTGAGCTGTTGGGTGCCCCGAGTGTTTGTACAGATTGTGCTGTTACCTGCCATTTCTGTACGGCTTACATTTTTTGCCCCATCCCCTTATTTTCTGGTGCCCAGCATCCTTTTTTGGTCTTTCGATTTCTCCTTCCCGCCCTCTCACCCACTAAAGGAGGCCCACCCGCCCTCTTTCCTAAAGTGAACAAATCCTGTAATGTGCTATGGGATAATTTTTTCTTTTTTTGCAGGTTTTTGAGTACTAACTTGCTTTCTCTAGTTGGAGTAACAGTTGTACATACTATCTAAAGCTGCATTAAATACATTAAAATGCAGCCTTTGAGAACGGGAGCATAATATAGGAGTTAGCAGGAGGGACTAAATCGGGGTTCTTGGTTGGATTTTCTTAACGCCCGTTATTGACTGATGATCTCAGGTTGACACTTCCATTCCTTTTTGTAATGGGTGTGTGTGTGAATTTTTCTCACTATAACGAGGAAGGTGTTGGTGGAAGGTAAAAACAAAGTGTCACTCTAACCCAGTATTAGAAAACACAATTTTCTTTACTGGAAAGAGCACAGGATTTGGTGGGGGAAGGAGGGTGGAGAGCTCTTTGGAATGTAGATTTAACAATCCCAGCCCGGGCAGAGACTCTTGTCAGGCAGTTTTGCTGATTGTACTGGCTTTGGGGGAGTGGAGGTGAGAGGGGGAAACGAACTTTTCTCAGTTAAACAGAACTAATCTTGAATTGTGTATAGCTTAATTTGAGAAAGGAATATGTTAAATATTTGGAAACTTAAAGCCTTTAACATTTTGGTTTTTGTTTTCTGAATTCTGTTCTTTGGACAGAGGCACCAAAATGATTAATTGTATAACTTGCTTTTTGGGGCAGGCTTTCAGTTATTCCTGAGTTTTCAAATCTCAAAGCAGTTGCCTTGTAGTTATCTACTATTGAACTGAAGTGTAAATGAATTAAAGTATTTAACCCTAACAATGTCAAAAACTAAAACTAGAATTTTGATTGGTTGCTGTACCGGTTGTTAATTCCCTAGCCATTCAAACTCCTCCCCACGACATTCTGAAGCAGCGACGGCACAGCGGGAAGAATGGTAAAACTTTTACATTTTATTTCTGTATTATAAAGGTTTCAGTAGTCATAACATGCAGAGGCTGTGTATTGGCTAGTTGCCCATTGATCCCCAGGAAATTCTAGATGTCAGTACAGAATGATGTCTTGTACCTGGGGTATAAAACCTCTTTAGACGTCGTGTGTAATCTTTGGGCAAAATTGATGCCATTACATGGTATTTGGTCTGTGGTAATGCATGTAATTGCAGTTTGGCCAATTTAAGCTAAATATCATTAGTAATGATATTTTTATG
Source organism: Propithecus coquereli (assembly GCF_000956105.1). NCBI lineage: Eukaryota > Metazoa > Chordata > Mammalia > Primates > Indriidae > Propithecus > Propithecus coquereli. Next base: position 2,257,870 of record NW_012148174.1, on the reverse strand, counting down.
TCTGGGCAAGAAGAAATACTGTAATTTTCACGTATTTTTGTTAAGATGAAAAATATTTTTGTTGGAATTCTTAAGTTTAATGTTAAACATTAAGACTACTTGATATGAAATATTGTGTGTGTTTAAAGTGTCTTGCATGTTATACTGAAATATTCTGGCAATGTGAAAAGTAAAACAGTTCTTTAAGTAGTGCTGTGTGTATTATGCAAAAATGTTTCTTTTTATCACCAACCATATTTGTAAATACACCTTTAATAAGAATTGGATATGTACCATTCAGAGGTGGGCTAATGTGGCTGTCCACTACAGCTCTTACCAGATTTTTTATTTTCAGTGTGATTTGGCTGGACTATTAATTACAGTTGGTTGACATGTATTCAAAATTGCATGACTTCTCTTTGGAGGCTGGTAGGTTGAGTATTCTTTTTATGCATCCTTTCCCTTCCCCTAAATGTCAGTCTTTCTGGTTTTAGGATCATATTTGAATTTTCAGGGCTTTGTATCCACCAACACTGGAGATGAGAGGGCCAGTAATTTGCAGATAGTTGCCTTACATTGTACAAATTACAGTCTATGTTAAGATCCTGTTAAGAGCCTATTTGGGTTAACGTTTAGATTTTACAAAAGATTTACTTATTATCCTCTGAAATCTGTCCAGTTTTAGATTGGAGAAAAAGTAAATTGGAAAAAATAGGCAAAAGGAAAAAAGATTGGGGTCAGAGTTAAACATACAGAATAAAAATGTTTACATGAACATTATTCCATTTGGTGACTAGTGGGCCCTGATAGTTCAGTTTCATTGCTAGCTGATAATGGCACATTAAGACTAAACTGAAACTGTATTTCTTTCTCCAGTACATATTTTGACTCTTATGTAAGTAACTGTTTTCAGTAATTAGAAATGACATAAACTTTTATTCTTAAAGGTCATTGTTTTGACTCTTAAAATAATTATACTTGCCCTGCTACCTAAAACTATAATTTTATGACTTTTATGGGTGATCTCTTAATGAGAAAAGAACAAATAAATGTTCACAGTTAATGAGCATTTTAGATTATGACCAATTGCCATTCACTGAAAATAAGATTTTACTGAGGTTCATTTTAAGTTCCACTTATAAATAATGTAGTTCTCATTTTTAAGGTCTAATATTTGACTTTTTTTAACTGCCAGTCATGCAGCTTCATCTTATTCCAGATACTGTTTTCCATTTTGGGGAAAAAAACACCTCAAAACCTTTAAATCTTTTTGAGGTCTGCACTTGCCACTCTAGTTCCTTTCTCTGTCTCCCATTTTGAGAGATTTTGGGTGATAGTTTTATAATATAGTCTCAATAGTGAGGGTAAGACTGGTTAGTAGATACAAAATCATCCACGTTTAATTTCTTAAACCATTCTGGGTGCATTTACTTCTACAGGTCTTAGTTGAGAATAAATTAATTATAATTTCATACTAAAATACCTTAATAATTGATTTGTTTTAGACAGTTTTTCCTTTTGCATGTAAGAAATGAACAGCTATATTTAGGAAGGCATCCCTGTTGTACCTCTGGTGAATGTTTTATAGTATACCATGGTGCTTTAGAATAAGTATTTATTTCCATAGAAAATGCCTTCCTGAGTTCATTTCAATTTACTCTTTCCAACATTAATGTCCCTAGTTTTAATTTCTAAGCAATTGCATTAGAATTTCCCATTTTGCTTTGTGGTGTGAATTCATTCTGTTCTCTGCAGTGCTGCAGTTCTTTTGGGGTAGGTACTTTGAGATCAATGTCTGGCCATGTAGCAAGCTACCTGGGTGCAGTGTTTTTAAAATGTAAAGATCAGCGGGAAACTAGAATGTTGTCTTAACTTTCAGATAGTTTTACAAGGTAGGTACATTGACTTTCCTGCATTGGAATGAGTAGGAAGCAAAATAGTCCCATTCACTTAATAAGCCAAAGTACAGCAGTACTTGTCTAACAGTACAGTAGATCTGGTCTCATGACTGTTAGTATATAAACTCAAGTGTGATTCTTCTATATGGGAATTTTGTGAATTTTGCTGTAGGTTGTCTCCTGTCTAATCTTAAAAGTATGGGCTCACATTTTTTTGTTTTAAATATTTGCGATTATACTCTAGTGTTCTGGAGCAATCTGAACATTGTTTGCTTTGTGAAACAATTACTTCTAGAGCAGTCTCATGCCAAATTACTGGCCTTTGATACAGTAAAGTTAGGTTTATTTAAATAGTAAAGTTTAGAATATTGTTAGCATTCTTTGGAACCTTTGACATGTTTCCACGGTTAAAATTGCAGAAATTGATGCCCCCAAATCTTGATGATGAACATTTAAGGAAGGACTATTCATTTCATTTTAAATTGTCATCTGTTATGAAAGATACTAAAAATCATCTGTCCTTCTAAGTTTGGAATTGGACCATGTCATTTATGTTTTTTAGGGCTTTTTGAGATAGACATGTCTTAAACCTGAGGTTTTTTTCCCTCAAGCTACTCCTTCTATAAACTCAAACGTGTTTTTTTTTGCTCTTGCCTGTGTACTCTCATCTGTACGGCTGCCCTAATACAAGCACATTTTGAGTCTGTTTCAGTTTGTGCTTTATGGCCAACCCAGAAGGATGATTAGTTTTAGCCTTCAAGTGATAATACACACCATGCTTGAAAGCATTTAAAAAGGAATAGAATAATAACTTTTTTCCCATTCCACTTAAATCTGTGCACCTCAAGTCTGTGCAGATTCACAAATGGAAAGAAGCATAATTTCTGTTAGTCCAAGTTTGATTTGACTTTAGTTCTGCTTCAACGTTTTAGTAGATAGGGCACTGAACTGGATGCTGGAAGCGTGGGATCTGTTTCTGTTGCTTCACTTCCAACAGTGTGGTTTCAGGTAATACAACATGTTTGTTACTTGGTTTGCTGACTGTGTTGGAAACAGTGCTCACCGCAGGAAGATTGACTACATAGCCTGCTTTCATAGCTTGTGTGTATTTATCCAGTGCCCTAATAGTTGATACTGCCAGTGATTTACTCCTGTGGAGTAAAGGTAAGCATGTTTTAGTTTCTGGAGTATTATATTATATGTTGGAGCTAGGTATTTAAGAATGGGAGTGGGGAGGGAAGACTTGCCAAACTATTTACTGGCAGTGTTTGGCCAATAATCAAGGTTGATAGTTTTAAGTGTCGGGTCTTGCACTGTAAACTCCTGCTTATCTAGACTTCAGACCACCACACAGCTAGGAAATCTATCCCTCCCTTTAGTTTTATGAGTAAGATAGGTGAAATTATGAGCAAATACACTAAAGAAGCAACCAACAGACAATGTCATGAAATGAATCTCCTGCAAATTTTCCCTTGTATTTTTGAAAAGTAATGTGATCTTAAAGCATTGAAAGATTCTAAAAATTAAGAAAGGTAAATTATTTTCTGATAATAGAAAACAAATTGTTACTTTGTAGTAATCTCAGTTAACCAGAACTTTAACCTCTAGGTTAAGGAAACACCATTCCTTAACCTCTAGGTAAATGGGAGTTTACCTTATAAAGCTGATTGAGAGTTTTATTTAAAAAGTAAAAATACAAGATGTCATGCTTCCTTGTAATGAAATGAAGAAAAAAAGGGAAATGTTAGGTTAAGCATTTAAAGTTTATTTTTTAAAACTGCCATATTTAATTAGAGGTCACATATTTTCAACTCAGTTATCTTTTCTGTAGTCATTTCGGTATATTCTGAAGTATGCAGTAATGAGATTTAATATAGAGCGATTAATTTTGCTTTGAAAATGTTTGATCTATTGTACATTAGTTTTGAATAAAAATAGGATTCCTTTTCACACTTACCTTGCAGATGTCATCTTAACATACATAGAAAGCTGGGGGAGGAATATCTATTCTTTAATAATGGGGAAATGATACTGGAATTTATATTTTTATTGACTGTAAAGAATTTTGGGGGAGAATTTGTTTATTGGCCAACCTAAATGTCTTACTTTTAAATAGTTAAAAAGTGATTTTCATGTATTGTACACCAGATCAGATCTTAAAAGGCTGATTATTTTTTGAACTTCTTAAAAGTTTGTCAAGATATCTCCAAGGGTAGTTTTCTAACAAATTCTAAAATAACTGCCCTACATCTAGTTGTAAAGTAACCCCCCCCCCATAGGTAACTAGGGATATAACTAAAATAAATCTATAATTCCTACAGAAAAATGATTATATCTTATGTGCTGGGGATTTCATTATAGTTCTTCATCTTAGGATTTTAAAAGAATAATTACAGTGAGTAAAATACCAGACAAATTAAGTAAGGATTAATGGTGTGCTGAGTTACATTACTCTAAAAGGTGACAGTGATTGATGGGTTATGTTTCGTACCTGAAATGTATATCAGGTGGACATTCTGTTGTATCTTTTAAAACTGTCAGAACTTGTTATGAAGCCACATGTTAGTTAAGATCATGAGTTGTTAGGAAGTGTTTAAAGTTATGGAATACTTTTCTTAAAGAATACTATTCCAAAATGGGAGGAAGTGTGATTTTGTTTAATTATTCTGTACTGAAATTACTGGCATATATGTAGAGTAGATGAAATTTGTAGGTTATTTCAAGCCTGCAGCTTTGAAGATAATCTTAGGATCCATTTATATAAAATTCATCCTGGCCTTTTATCTTCCTTTTTTTGCTGAAAAGTTTATAAATCCTGTGCAGTTTAAAAAAAAAAAAAGGCTACTGAGTAAATGAAAATGTTGCTTTATTAAGTTATGTTTAGATTGTGCTTTGCCCCTTCAAAACAGTAACTTATTTTTACTGGGCACTTAGGATGTGTCAGACTGTTCTGTGCCCTTTAGGTGTATTAAGTCATTTAATCCTCACTGCACATATCTGAGGTGGGCTCTTTTTACAGATGGGGAAACAATCTTGGGATTTTATTTTTTTACTTAGGGTCATAGGTTAGTGAGTGGCAGGTGTAGGATTTAAACCCAAGCAGTTTGGCTTTATTGCCTCTAAACTTACTTGCATTAAAAGGTGATAAAGTGTCCCACAGAACACCCCCTAAATTCCCGAATGACACTGCATAGCATTTGGATAGTCATCTGCACGGAGTTGTATAACTTTATGCTTGTCATTTAATTTTATAATTTTGTGTAATATCAATGTGAAAGCAGAGACTTCTACCACTGAGAAGGTATTTTATATTGAATACTGTATTCAGCCTTTGGGGCGCTAAATATTTAGTTCATAGCTAGGATGAAAATTAAATTTTGCTAATAAAATACTATAGATGAAGTACTATATTTTAATTGAGATTTATTCACTTATAACTTAAAGGTCAAGTTTTAAACTTAGATTGCAACATTAGGGGCCGTGTTTGTTGCTGCTTGAACAAGTCTTGGCTGCTTAGGGTGTTTCTGAAGTTCTGTCTCTACTTCATTGGAAAGTGTGCACCTCTGCAGGACGACAGCAACTTGAAAATCAGTCTTTGTATTCAAGACGGCAGAGATGATCTGGACAGACAGTAGGTGTTGGCGCTTGAAGCAAGATACAGCCATATAAAATATAGATAATTTAAATTGGTGTTATGCCATCTCAATTTGAATGAGATAGTGCATGCCAGCATTCTAGGGAGGCTGAACTAAGTGTCTGTTTATTCATAATTAAGATAAACAGACCTTTCTCCCACTGTCCTACACAGCTATAGCTTGCTATGCCTACTGAGTAAAGACGGAATGGACTTAATACGTTCTATTTAGTAAAGACGGAAAGGATTTGGCACAGTTTGTGTTCATCGTAGCGTATTCACCTATCTGGTTATCAGTTGTTCAGCAATCTTTCTTAATTAGAGCAGAAAAACTAGAGTGCTTTCGGGCTGCCAAAATATTAATTAACATTTGTCTCAAAGGCCACTTAGGCTGTTGCTCAGACTGTTTGCTTTTATTTTCATAAAATTTGAAAAGTTTGAGAGCTGGCTATTTACTCCACAGAAGAGAAAGGGAGACATTTTAGAACAACTGGTGATTAATCTGACAAAAATGAAAAGTAGAACTTGTGAAGAAATGAGATATACTGGGTGCATTAATACATAGCTCTTTAATTTCGGAAGACCCTATGGCATTCTGCTTCGGCATAATATATTAGTGATGACTGACCTATAGAGTATTAAATCATGGTTACTGTATTTGGAGTTTAAGAAGGCAGAAGAGTGTGTGATGTGTCAGAAAAAAAATCATTCCAAATAGTTGAAGGTTAAACAATTGGGGAAAGATTAGAGAAGGTGGACAGTGCTATAAGGAAGGTGGAATACATGGCTTCTTATTTTCTCTAAAGGCACTGGATAGCTGAAGTTTTACTAAATACTTTGTTCTAGTTTTTTGAGAACTAGTAATCACTGTACAAAATATGTAAAAATTACAGTTGACCAGAATACTTAATATTCTGGATAAGTGGTATTTGATAAGTAGTTTAGGAAGGGACAGCATCTTCAGTGAACCCTTGCAGCTCTAAGGTGGGCACACTTAACAACTTCTATAATAAATACTCTGTGCAAGGTGGGGAGTTCCTTAGCACCTAACTGGATCTGTTGATTAGTTAGTATGCTTATGTAATATTTAAGAGAATCTACTTCCTATCTGAAAAATATTTGGGGCTTGTGAATACTAGTAGAACATGCCTCATTCTTGGTGTTTTATTTCTTTGTAATTCTTTTATTTCTTAAATTTAGGACACTTTCCCAACATAAACATTGCTTTGGTTAAATAAAATCAAAACTAGTTCTGTCTCTATATACCTGATGAATAGGTCAGACAGAATTTTCTTACCTTTGAACTTTAGCTTTTTAAAATAAGGCTTCTGTTATAACTGTTCTTTTCAGGCTGAAGTAATTTCAAACTGTTCAATTACTGATGGTAAATTTCTGTAATAATAGAAATGGTAACAGTTAAATCTCAATGGAAGTTGTTTCTGTTCTAGAACTTGGCCATGGACATCTGAGCAAGAGGTCATTGCTTTTATAGTCAATTCTCTTTCTCATTAAAAAGATAATGTCCTCCTTACTTTGAAAGAATGAATGTTGGTAATGAACTTTGATCTATGAAGGGAATACTCTTGACCTTTAGGTTAAATAAGGTGTTTACAGCAAATTATGTAAATAAGGCTTATATCTTAGAAGGTACATTATTCAAATGAAAGAAAATGTGTATTATTGAGAAAATAATCCAAAATTTTTCCATGGAATTGGCAATAAGTAAACATTTAAAATACCTACACAAAACGTTATGGGTGTGTTTGTTATGTTCATTTGATTATAAAATACCAAAAGGGTTTTACAAATGTTACTTCAGGCATGGAAATTTTGAGTAAGTCCTGAAAATTAAGCATATGAAAGGCCCAGCTCTAGACTACTGTACAAGCTGAAAATCTAACCTGAAATGGGAAATGCAGTATATGTCTGAAGTAAGATTTCTTTTGCACTAAAAGTTAGCTTTGTCGTTAGAAATAAAACAAGCTTGGTAAAATACTATAGTAAGATCAGTAGCACCTCAGTTAATCAGGCATCTTCTAGGAGGAGAAGTAAGATCTTAATTAAAGGGACAATTAATTGGCTTCATGATACAAGAATGGGCCTTGGCGGCAATATCCTAAAAGCCCACAAGATGGAGATGTTTCCTAATGAAAGGCCTTCTTTAATTTCTTTCCAGAGCTGTAAATTAGTCCCACATCCCCATCCCTACTCAAGACCCACCCTCAGTTGTAAAGATGAGAACATGTTGCGTGAGTTTGAGTTTATTCTCATGGTGAAATATTTAGCCATCACATAACAAATTCTGACAGTTAACTCTTAAAATAAAAATCTACAGTCCTGTCACTTTAAAGAGTAGGAGGTAGGTATAGGGTGGCCCCTTTTGGTGGGGGGAGGAAGGGACGGGCAGTAGGAGCAGATTTGAAAGGGATCACAGCTGCCAGATCTGAGCTTTCTGGCATTTTGCTGTAATAATAATAAGACTTCATCTAAAATTTTTTTTTTATTTTGAGTATGTATATTTGGTCTTAAAGTGTCTTGGTGGTTTTCTACTTACCACCTGCCACTTTTAGCATTTTAAAGGCTTCAGTATTTTATTGCTGGTTAACTGAGGTTCTACTGTAAATAAATTGTTCTACTGTAAGTAAAAAGATAAATTAGTGGGTTGTGCTTCAATGGATAATTTTCACTAAATTGTTTACATTATAGATTACTTTTGTCTTTGCTAAGGAGTCTTAGCACATCAAAAAAGTTGGTTCACAACTTAATTGTGACACAGAATTTTCCAAATTTTCCATTTTATGTGCTAAGTAATTTTGTTAATGAGAAAACTGTTCAAAGTAGAAAAGGAGCTTCAGCATAGACATGATGCTGGTTGCTGTGACCACTGGGGACTTCGTAGCTTTTTGACAAGTTTAATAAAGATTTGGAAGAGAAATTTGAAGCTAAGATCCTGTTTTGTGTTGTTAACAATATTTAACTTGTAATTTAAGAAAAACTAAATGTACAGTATTTTTACTTTGGGTATATATTTGTCTTTTTAGCAAGTTGAAAGACTTAATTTGCTGCTTGCTCACTACTGTAATCATTCAGGAGCAGCAGTGATGAGCAGAACATTCTGGAATAGGATGTTCTTGATGTGCGCTTATATAGGAAGAATGCCATTTTAATATACTGCCCAGTAAATTGGTGCAGTTCGGAAAAGGTGTGTCATTGATATGGATGATATTTAAGGTAAAGTTTAAATTTATTTTTTAGCATTTTAATACTGCTTTTTGTCTTTACAGGAAAATGTTTATAGGAGGCCTTAGCTGGGACACTACCAAGAAAGATCTGAAGGACTACTTTTCCAAATTTGGTGAAGTTGTAGACTGCACTCTGAAGTTAGATCCTATCACAGGGCGATCAAGGGGTTTTGGCTTTGTGCTATTTAAAGAGTCGGAGAGTGTAGATAAGGTAGCGTGTTATGTGTTCTGATCAGTTAATGTAAAATGCTAAAACGTGGATAGTGTGACACAATGACTTTGCCCATTCGTGAACGGTTCCCCTTTTACAAGTATAGAAAGAAAGAATACTAGTTCTTGCCAACACATTTTATGAAGTGAGACAGATTCAGGAACTGTTTTCTGCATAATTTGTGTGCCAGGCTCTACTAAACTTTAAAATTAACTTTAAAAAATACTGAGACTTAAAGATGCCTAATTAAAAGGATGTGTTGTAATAAGTTCACAGAAATAGATTTTGAAATTTTGTGAGGCAAACAACTTTTGATCAAATCATCATTTTGGTCCTGGACTAAAGTAAAGTAGCAGCCGTGTTTGTGTATATTGCTGGCAGTTAAAGGTGATGGTTATCTAGTAACTGATTACATTTCTGCCTCCTTCTGTCCCCTCCGACACACAGACACACACACACCCCTTACTCATCTTTAGATTTAAACACTGGTATATTAGTTGATGTTACATCACCATGTGCCTTGACAGTTTAATCTTGAGCCAGTCAACATGGGCCTGGCATTAGCTATATTTAACTAGTAATTTTTAAGTAAGTTAATAGTCTGAACTTTAGTTAAGATATACATATTTAAAATGAAAACTTCAATTTCCTTAGGTCATGGATCAGAAAGAACATAAATTGAATGGGAAAGTGATTGATCCTAAAAGGGCCAAAGCAATGAAAACAAAAGAGCCGGTTAAAAAAATTTTTGTTGGTGGCCTTTCTCCAGATACACCAGAAGAGAAAATAAGGGAGTACTTTGGTGGTTTTGGTGAGGTATGTTATAAACGTTTTGACCCAGTTTACGTCAAAATTAGTGTGAATATGATTGTCACATTAAGTGGACTCAGTGTCACTGGGTTTTTCAAAACGATTAGGGCAGATTTTATGATATGTTTTGGAATGAGGATATTGTAGGTACTTCATTAGCAGGTCTTTGAAGGTCAGGTGATTGCGTTTTCCCCTCATTTATCGAGTGCCCACTGTATAGGAAGTATTGCTAGGCACAGGATACACCGTATGCAATAGACAGACATTCTTAGTTCAAGAAATTTATCAAGTTAGTAGAAGAAATAAAAATACAAACGATATGAGGAAGAGATACAGAATAGAAAGAAAATTGTTCAGAATAGGAAAGAAATGAATCAAGAATAGGGTGTAGTACCTTATCAATTCAAACACAGTGCAAATTTAATGAGACCGATTATAGACTAATCAGTGAAATAGGCTGCTTTTATGAGTTAATACTTTAAAGCTAGGTTGAGAAATTTGTGACCTTAGGCCCCAGATATAGCCTGGAGACTTTTTTTTTTTTGCTTGATTCAAACAGACTACATGTTTTGTTGTTAGTATTTAGGAATTGAGATACTGTCCACAAAAGTCTGAGTATCTAGCTTTTCTTAAATATTTGCAAGAGCAAGCAACATTGGAACTGCCACTGCCTTCCTGCATGGCAGCGTCTCTAAGATTGAGTAGGGCATGTACTCTCCAGTTTCCAGTAGTTCTTCCCACCCCACTCTTCCTTTTCTCCCAAATGCAGACATTTTAATTCTGGCTTTTCTTAAAATTGTTTTCTCCTTGTTGCTTGTGGACATTTGAGTTTGTGACCCTTGAGTTAGGTAGCACATGTCACTACTTGGTGAATCTCACTTTTGTAAATAGTTGTGAAGGCTTTAGATGGGGAATGGATGTTCTCATTTGAAGAATCCCTTTTGAAGGGTTAGAATAAAGAGGGAGAGACATAGCTGAATAGAGTTTCAGGGCCAAATATGTTCTTGCATTTTTTATCTACTAAACTTGTCTTTTAATATTACTAAAATACAAAGTAGCACCTACTGTGTTAAAACTTGTTTTTTTGGTAACAGGTGGAATCCATAGAGCTCCCCATGGACAACAAGACCAATAAGAGGCGTGGATTCTGCTTTATTACCTTTAAGGAAGAAGAACCAGTGAAGAAGATAATGGAAAAGAAATACCACAATGTTGGTCTTAGTAAAGTAAGTTAAGCCTGTATTTACTTACAGAGACAACTATTAATAGCTATTGTAG
>NW_012148174.1:2236818-2241818 GCF_000956105.1 Propithecus coquereli | reverse complement strand
ACTAAGGCCGTACTCAGATTTGTTTGACCCAGTAATTTTGTTGTAATTTTGGAGATCATCCCCACTCCTAGCTTGAGGAAAAACAACTTTTTTCCCCTGCAGACTGAAGGGTTTTGCAGAAAAACGTCTGTTAACCTGATTTTTAAATTGTTTCGTTTTCATATATCTAAGTCACGTTTTTAAAGTGCTGTTCTCAGATCCATTTCAGGCATTACCTCTTGGCCTACATAGTCTGTCTACCGGGCAATAGTTTATTTCCAAACTTTTACAGAATTGAAAATTTTTCCTTTTATACAAATCTATTTGCTAATATATCAGCCTCATGTTTTCTTGGTGGGTTTCCGTGTTCCAGTCTGAACTGGAAGCATTTCATTAGCCACGCCAAATCTGAATGCCATTTAAGAATGGTGGAGTAACTCTTGAGCTCTGGGGCGTCGTCATTCTGAGGTTCCCTTTGACTCTGAATTTAGATCCTTTGTTTCCTAGCTCCCGTCACTTTGGTGCAGCACATCTGAGCGGTAGCTTTGAGACCTTCCTGTCTGCAAAAGGTCATTATCTGTACTGGATTAGTTTGCCTAGATAGAGAATTCTAGGTTCGGTAAAGAAATTAGATGTTTTGGCTCTGGACGCTACATATGGAATCTTTTTTATTCTGAAGTTAGGGTTTTACCTCTGTCACTGGCGTTCTTAAGTGTCATGCCTGTATCTTGGGTTCATTTCACCCATTGTGTTGGGCACTCGAAGGGTCTTGTGGTTGTGTGCACTTGTTCTTCAGATGTGGGAAAGAAGACTGAACTCGTATCTTTTTCCATCCACCACCCTCCTCTTTTTTCTCTGCAATTCTTGTTATTTTGGCATGAGCCCTGGACATGTATTTTTTTCTATTTTCTGTTTTACTCTGTTTATCTTCTGAGCAGTTTCTACAATTTAATCTTTTAACTTTGATTACAAATTTCAATCATCTCTTAAATTCTAAGGACGCACCCCCATCTGTTATAAATAGGAACACGTTACATGGACACATTATCTTTTTCTCTTTTCTGAGGTTACTAATGAAAACTTGTTTAAAAGTTCGTTCCTTCCAAGATGCTTTATCTTGCTTTGGCTTTGACTTCTGGTTTTCCTGTTAGAAATGAGATGTTTGGTAATCCTTGGCTCACCTTTAGGAGTGGAATATTGTGAAAGCTGACTGGATGTGGTGAATATGTGTGTTGGGCCGGGAGGGGAGTTTGTCCACCATGGGGTTCACTGTTGGGTGATCTGGCTGTGTCATTGTACTGAGGAGCGTCTTGATCTATCTTTGTTTTGTTTTTTCAAGCTGGTCAGGCTCACCAGAGCATTCTTCCACTCTCCTGCTGAAAAGTAAAACTCCTGGCTGCCAGTGTTGTGATCCCAGTGAGGGAACGAGGCTGAGGGATCTTAACAAGTAAACTACTTTAATTCACCTGTTCGCATCACCGTGCGCCTTGTTCAGTCCAAAGACAGCCCTCTCTCCCCTGCTTCTGAGAACAGATCTCTGCCAGGATGCGGGGGGAGTCGGGTGTCCGGCAGTATGGAGAATCTAGGAGTTTAACCGTCAGACGCTCTCAGTCAATCCTCTTTAGCCCCTTTTTACCTACATTTCTACAGTTAGTTGGGCTGCCAAATCGTAAGCTTTTGTCGGCATTCTGTGGTATAATCGGAGGTGTCCTCACTGATCAAAGCTGGCAGAATATTCGTTTTTCTTGGAGTCTGCTTAGTTAACCATTTGTTTAAAAGCTTTGCAGCTTCCAAAATCTTTTTGCTGTTGTCTGTTGGTATGATTTGTTAATGTTTCCCCCCGCCCCAACAGTTTTTATAAATTACTGGTTTTTAGGATTTCAGAAGGCACTGGACATAAATAATATGGTTTATCTTCAGCAGCCTTTTTGAGTGTGGGTGGTCGGTGGTGAAAGATTTAGGGGAACAGAAAGGGACAGGTAAATTCAAATATTAGCAGGGAGCTCAGCACCTTTCTAGAATTTGGTCAACAAAGTAAAATTAATAAGTAGTTTGCTAGTTTGTAGTAGAACCAACCTGTATTTACTAATGGACAGCGTTATGTAGTTCTCAATTCTCAGTTTCGTAGACTCTTGTTAAAACTACCAATCCCACTTACACTCAAATAATGAGCCTTCTAGGCCTGCTGTCCTCATCAGATTTTGATACCTTTGGGTTACTAGGTGTCTGCTACCAGGTGAGTTAATTTCTCTTCCCGGGGTCCTGGGTTTCCTCCTTTTAATCCCTTCGCTATCCTTAAGTGCAGGTCATGTAACCATATTACGCTTTCCACACTGGGATAGCAGTGGCTGTGTTGTGCACAGGTTAGAATACAGCGTGTGTGGAACACCTGTCCAGGTGCCAGTTCGTGCTGAGATTTTGAAAGGTAGTCTCACTAATGTTCGGATCCAGTTATCAGGCCTTTGTGTCCCATACTTTAGAAGCTAATTTAGTCAATGTGCTTTTATTCTGCTTGGAAAGTTTCTTTTTTTATAGTTTTTAAGACTGTCTTGCACTTTGAAAAGTACTCTATGTTTAGCAGCATATTCTGAGAAACAGAATGACTGGACCTATTACCTACCACAGTGTTGGTGTTGATGCTGAACTGTGTGAGTCTATTTCATTTGGGATCAGTTTCATCTGAAATGTCAGAATCCAGATCCATGCATAATACAGTGACACATCTCAGTAAATTGATTTGGATGCAGTTTAAGAGTGCAGTTTATCAGTGCACTAACATTTGAGGATGACCTTAAACTATAAAGTGTTTTGTTTTTTTAACTACTTTTGGCAAGGTTGAGAAGGGGGTACATCCTTTGTTCATTACTGCCGTATTTAAACCATTGTTATTTAGCATAGTTTAGGAGTCTTGCCTGAAAATTTCCACTGGTAAACTGCTTCTAGACAAGATAAATGTCCACTTGAACAAGTTGAATCTGCCTGGCCTGTTAATTGCTATCAGTTGCCTGTAATCGGGTATATTGGGGAAGGGTTGGTTATAATCTGGTTGGCATTTCAAAGAGGCCTGTAGGCTGTCTACGTCAGAATCACTTAATAGTAATCAGTCAGATTTGTTAGGGGGTGTTGCCTGAGCGTGTGTGTTTCACGCACCCCCAGTGATCTTAGCTACACTAGTGCTTTAAGATGGTGAAAGTTAAACTTTTTTTCTTTTTACTTTTACCTCCTATGTAAAGACAAACAGAAGTATATGTTTGGCAAAACCACTCAGCATTTTAACTATGGACTCTAAGTCTAGCTTGAAAGAATTAATTTTTAGCATTCTAACAGTACAAAATGACGATGAGCGATAGTAGTGTACCAAATGGGGGAAAGGAGGTGGGTAGGGGTGGCTGTAGGCTGCGAATATGATGAGTTGGTTTTTATTGGTTTAAAATTTTCTACAGCCAGTGCACTCCCCATGTTGTCTGTATCTTGCCTCTGCCCCCCTCTGGTTTGTCACTGATCTTGGTCATCATTGCATTATTATGAATTGGTAATGAGTATCTCCAACTGAAATTGACTGGCGATTGTCTTGCATTGGGCTGGTTATATATTGTCCTATTAACCTTAGCACCTTTTAGATTCCAAGAAGGGTGTGACTTCCTGCAGCCTCCCACTATAAATGGCTGTAGTACATAGCCTTAGGTAAAGAATGTGGTATCCGGGGACTGTGTAATTTAGGAAGACAGCAGTAAGTTAATTGCTAAGTGTTAGTATACTAATTTTCCCCAGTAAGCCCTGTAAAGGCAGGGAATTCTGGGGGACAGGCAGGTGTTCTTATAAGGACAAGGAAAAGGACCTTACAGAACTAGTGTACTACTTAAAGAGGATGAAATGCTTTACAGGAGTTAGGTCCTAAGTAAGAGCAAGGTGTTCTTGTTATTAGTGATCCATATTCGTTGTTTTAGTTATGGGACTGATTCTTTAAAGTCTTCAAAGAAAGCACAAACAGGCACTAATTCATTACGCAGTGGTGAGGGAGATGGTTGGATTCTATTTTGGGAAACCCACTTTAAGTCACTTGGTTTTGGGAAGAACCTGCTTCAGGGTTAATTCATACCCATTTTATTTTGTAAGATAGGCTGTATTCTGTTTGCACTGTAGAATTTGTAAGGAAGGTTACTTTCTTGGCTTCTTATTTCTCGTAGGAAAAAAGAGTATTGAAAGAAACTTAAGAGGTCTGTTAATGCCAGTACCTGTATGTGACATTTAACATGTCATGGAAGCTCTTTGAATAAATACTTGAAAAGGAGTAATTGGATTTCTTTTCTTTTGTTGTATGGATGACCTTGGCTTACACAGAACTTAATCACATTTTTATGAAATACCAGATTCTGAGGCTGATGAAAAGAGGACTCTTTTTTAAAAAAAAAAAAAATTTGGAGATGACTCTTTGATTATTATAGGCAGTAAATAAAACTTTGAAATGCTCAGAAATTTGTTGTAAATTGCTTCTACCATCATTGATATCTAAAGCATGCTACTACTAATCAATTAGTTTTATGTATTAAGACCTATCAGCATGTCTTTTTTTTTTTTTTAGTACCTGGTTGACTCGATTTTAAACTAACGTGATGTTCTCTGTACCATTTAACATTTTCAAGACATATTCTCCCCAAGCAAATTCTGTTGGAACCGAGTGTTTCCAGTTCTGGAAGCCTACTTCTAGAGTCTTGATATGAAATTGATAGTGGGCTTTTGTGGGGTTTTAGTTTGCACTAAGTTTTCTTTTCTGAAAGATTACTTATGTTTAAATTATAATGTAGTAGTGCTTCTGTCTTACAATTAAACTCTTACGGCACTCAAGCATTTTTTGCAGTGTCTTTTTTTTTTTTTTTTAAATTTAAGCTTTTCCCTCTTGGATGAATACCTTGTAATAACATAGGTCTTATTTTCTTAGTTGAAAAGGTAAGGCCACTACTGTAATGTTTAAATGTGACATAAGAATGTAAAATGATGGCATTCTTTTTGAAAGCTAGATA
>NW_012148174.1:2223853-2236265 GCF_000956105.1 Propithecus coquereli | reverse complement strand
GGCCGGAGGATAGGAAGATTTCGTATGGGAATGTTCAGTATTTGGTCTCTGCTGGGGTTGGTGTCAAATGTAGTGAGATAACTTAAAAATGCTGGTTGGCATTTACCATTTTATGTTAGAGAGTTTTTGGAAAATGGTAAATTGAATGAGATGTTTAATAGCAATAATGTTAACTAAGGTACTTATCCAATATAAATACAGTATTATTTCACTATTTCTTTTCCGACTTTTGTGTCTCTTCAGAACTTTTAAAGGAATGTGGGTCGCTCACTGCTGGCCAGCTAAGAGAGTGGCCACCATTATGCCAGGTCATAGTGTGCTCAGCAGGTCTTCTCCCTGACAAATGACCTCTTTGTAACCAGCTTGCGATTTGCCTTTAATTCAGAGGCCAGAATTAAATAATGGATTTTGTTAGGTCATTAAGTGTGAAATGTCTGATTTGAAATCAAAAGTGCAGTTTATTATATCTTAAGCAGTACAATTAAAGTATGTGTGTGTAAACTATCAACAGTTTTGTCATTTTAATGATAGCTTGTTTATGCCAGCAGCGAAGAAGCCCCGGAGAGCTAGTGGCAGAGAAATCACGAAAGGTGCTTTCCCCAGCTTGTTGAGAATTGAATAGTTTTCCTTGCAAGAAGTGGTCCAAAGACTGGAAGAAGTGGTCTCCAGTTGGTGCACGGTCAGGTGAATACGGTGGATGACAGAGTTTCCAAGTCCTGGTTCTGTAGTTGGAACAGCGTTGTTTGTGCGACATGTCCAGCGTTGTCTTGCAAGAGGATTGGCCTGTCTCTGTTGACCAGTTGTGGCTGCTTAATCACAAGCATTCTCCTCATTTCATCCAGCTGGTTGCAGTAGACGTCTGCTGTAATGGATTGACAGGTTTCATGAAGCTGTAGTGGATAATACCAGCGCTGGACCGCCAAACACACCATTCGCTTTTTGTGATGAATATTCGGTTTTGGACTGTGTTTCGGCACTTCATCTTTATCCAACCATTGTGCCAAACACTTGGGTTGTCAAAAAGA
This sequence comes from Propithecus coquereli, assembly GCF_000956105.1. Taxonomy (NCBI): domain Eukaryota; kingdom Metazoa; phylum Chordata; class Mammalia; order Primates; family Indriidae; genus Propithecus; species Propithecus coquereli. The sequence continues at coordinate 2,235,240 of NW_012148174.1, read as the reverse complement.
ATCCATTTTCATCACACATAACAATACGGTATAGAAATGGTTCAGGACATTTCTTATGTTGAGACAGCAAAGAAAGGCAAGCTTTGACAGAGTTTCTTTTCTGATGTTTATTTAATGCATGTGGTACCCTTCAATCCAGCTTTGTTACCTTGCCAATTTGTTTCTGATGTTCCAATTTTGTTGGAATAGTAACGCCAAACCTTGCTGCTAATTCACGCGTGGGCTGAGATGGATTCGCTTCCACTACGGCTTTCAGCTCATCATTGTCCACCTTGGTCTCGGGTTGCCCACAGGGCTCATTTTCAAGATTATAATCACCAGAATGGAACTTTCAAGCCATCGATGTACTGTGAGTTCATTAGCCACGTCCTTTCCAAACACTTCGTTGATATTTTGAGCTGTCTGTGCTGCGTTGGTTCCACGACAGAACTCATATTCGAAAATAACATGAATTTTTGACTTATCCATGGTTTCACAAAAATTGCTCTAAAAAAATTTGAAAGATAATCACAAGCCAAAAGGTACATTTGAAAGACTGAGAATGTACCTTCACAATAAAAATAAGTGTCAAAGTGAAATGTCAGAGATACCAACTGTCAAACTTAGTGCTTAAGGAAATTAGACATTTTATACTTAATAACCTAATATTCTAGGATCTGCTAAGATATTATAACAAAATTCTGTGAAAGTCATTGGTTCTATAATGGGGAAAACAACTTTCAAAACAAGTCAGAATAATCCCTTTTGGATTTATTCAAATGTAGGGGGCATTCTATTTAGCAGCTTTTCAAACTTTCTAGTGTATTCAGTGCAATGGATTATTTCAGGTGAATGGCTCTGAGGCCCGGCTCTGTCATTTACCTGTGGTGTTGGGTAAATTCAGCGCCAAGCCTGTTTTTCCAGCTGTGATATTACAATAACTTTCTCAGGTATGGACGTTAAAGGACAGGCATGTGGAAGTGCTTTGAGGTTAGGAAGTTCTCAGCCTTAAACACCCAGTGCGAGGCCCCTTCCCAGACGCGGAATCTTCGGGGGTGGAGCCCTGGTACCCGAACTGTTGGGATCACGGGGTGATGCTGATGCTGAGGGTCGAAAACCAAAGCTTCACATTCGTGGCTGTTACGGTGTTCACGGACTGTGGAAATCATCTGTATGAGGACGGCCGCGCTTAAGAGCTGTGGAAATCGTGTGTGTGAGAAGGTACCGTATGTTAATGCCCACGCGTGTGCTGGGCAAACCGAATACAAAGAGGAGAATCGTGGCCAGGCTTGTGGTGAGTAGAGACAGCCGTCGCCGGGATGGGATCGTCTTCCAGTTTGCCTGGGCGTCCACGGATTCCCTGCTTTTGCTTCTGTAGCTCCGCTGGGCTTCTCTGGCTGGTGAACCTTCATGAGATTTGACACAGAAGTCCCATGGTTTGGTGACTAATTAGGAAAGAGAATGGGAACGGAAGGGAGGATAGTCCGGGTAGGCTAACAGTGTAGCCTGCAGGATAGCTGTGATCCCATTTACTGAGATAGGAAGTAAGGTCAAATAAGCAGGATTTGTGAGGAAAGGAGGAAGAATATCTGAGTTGAGATCTAAAATTTGAAGTGTCTGCATGATACCCAGGTGGGTTTATCTAATAGGGAATTGGAAAATGGTTTGGAATTCAGAGGAGGGGTTACAACGGGAGAGGGCAGTGCCATGGGAGTGAATAAAAGCATCCTGGGGAATGCGGGAAATAAAAGAGGAAACCAAAGGCTGAGCTCTGCTGCGGCCATTTGAATACAGGGATCAATGAGCGATTGCATGATTGAACACCAAGGCCTCGTCAGCCTCCTGCACCCCACGGCAAGCAGGGCCTCCATCTGTCGGTCCCTTCCCTCAGTAGACTTGGGCCAGTAATAAGTTGTGCTCAGTTTCCTCATGCGTAAAATGGAAATAATAGTACCTACCTCAGGGTTGTGAGAAGAATCTCTAACGTACTTAACAGTTCCTGGCATGTACGTGTTCAATAAGTTCATTGTTGTTAACTGGACTGCCTTTCCCTGTTGATACAAATCCAATTTCTAGTAAGATCTAATTCCCATCCCACTTACAAGCCATGAAATCTTCCTCAGTGATTCGAGCCTGTGTTGATCAATTTCCCTGAATTCATCCTCTGTCCACGCAGTACGCCACTTAACGTAGATGCTGTCGTAACACGTTCGTGATTCTCACTGGGCTCTCCCCCTCAGGAATGTGAGCTTTCCTTAGGATCAGGGCCGTGTCTTACACTTCCAGATACAAACATTATTCTGTTTTTCAAACAAGTTTTTTCTATGTGGTAACTTAGAACAAATCCTAATGCAGAATTGTTTTGCAGAGTAGGAGCTCAACAATATTTGAATGTGTAAATAAGTGAAAAATCTAAGATTGCCTTAGTATTTGTTTCTACCGACGTTATGTTCTGACAGCTCTAGCACAAGCACAGGGAAACACTCCTTACTAAATGAGTGCTTTCCTACTTAAGTTTCAACAGCTCAGAAAAATGCAAATTACCTTGAAAACTAAGTCTTAAACTCTATTTAAAGACTGCCTAGAAAAACAAGCATTGGTGGGATGTTTTGCCTGGAACCAGGGTGACATCCTGTGCTTTAAGCGTGCCACCAGTGAAGAGGACATTTCAAAGGCACGTTATTCATTTAAGCTTTTGGGTCTTGGCATCCCAGTATGTAAAACGAGGAGGCTGGATTGGGTGATCTTTAAGTTCATGGTTTTCTAGCAATGATTATGTTAGTCCTCTCTCGCAATCAGGATACAAATATATTTCATACATAATTATAAATTACAGATGTTAAGAGGTGAGTTTTTTTTTTTTTTTTTTTTGAGACAGAGTCTCGCTATGTTGCCTGAGCTAGAGTGCCGTGGCATCAACCTAGCTCACAACAACCTCAAACTCCAGGGCTCAAGTGATCCTCCTGCCTCAGCCTCCCGAGTAGCTGGGACTACAGGCACTTGCCACCACACCCAGGTAATTTTTTTGTTTCTATTTTCAGTTGCCCGGCTAATTTTTTCTATTTCTGTAGAGACAGGGTCTCGCTCTTACACAGGCTGGTCTCGAACTCCTGAGCTCAAACAATCCGCCCGCCTCGGCCTCCCAGAGAGCTAGGATTACAGGCGTGAGCCACCGCGCCTGGCCAAGAGGTGAGTTTTATAGGGCTTCAAAAATAATGGCAGCAAAATACATGACTATTCTTCCTCCCACACTCTTTTCTCTGCCCGTCTAAATCAACCTACCAACCTGGCAACAAGAAAAATAGTACTGGCAATTCTTGTCTGACCTACAATTAAGGAATCAGACAATATACTCCAACTTAAATGTATGGATTTTATGACTGTGTCCTATAGTCAGTACTTGAGTCAGTAAAATCTCAGCTTTCGAGCTGTGCGACCTTCGAGCACATCATTTAACTTTGCTGTTTCCTCATCTGCAGAATAAAGATACATGAACTAAGTTACATTGCGCTTTTGTGCCAGCCACTGTTCTATGTGCTTTACATGATGCTAACTCAATAGTTCTTACCTCTAAGTGTCATTGTAAGATTAAATGAGACACCCCTCTCCCGAAGCACTTAGTACATTGTATCAGAGTAAGTATTCAACATATAACCTATTTTTTCCTGGGTGTAAACTACAGAAACTCCAAAGTTTCTAACATTTAAAATTCTTGAAAAAATATTTTGTGAATAGAAAGGTGGTATTGCATTGGGAGTAACAAGCTTGGTGGCTACTTAAAATGCTGATATTGGAGCATTACCAGCATTAAAATGAGTTATGTAGCAGGGCGGAACCCCTCTTCCCCACGGATCACGGAAGGATATTTAAAACTGACTTCAGACCTCAAGTTTCCACTTGGGAAACAGAACTTATGACACCTCGTTACTAACCGCAAAGTAGCGTTGGATGCTCTAGTTATTAAAACATCTTAGTAAGTTGAGGTTACTGGATGAAGTATATTTTTGGGGTTTTTTTGAAGGCTGTTAGGGTGGTAAGATACGAGGACAGGATCTGTGATGTATTAGAGAAATGATAAGCCTTCCTAATCTTTTGATCTTTACCTGAGGAAATGCCTAGTGGAAAACACCATGGTTTGAACTTTCATGTAAAATGAAACAATATGTAGAAGAGTGTGTGTCTCTGCACTGCACTCATGTTAAAATTCTCCTATTTCTAAGGGTATTTTAAGGTCAGGGTCACTCCTGGGTGAGGAGAAAGATTGCAGGGATTTAGTCAATGTCATAAATGCAGTTATCTTTTACTATTAAGTCATAGTTAACACTTAAATAGCATTTGCTATGTGGGAGACATGACTCCAGTCAGTACGTTAGCAGCCCCACTGGAAACAGGCACAGCTTAAGCAGCTTGTCAGGGTCACAGAAATGGAAGAGGCACAGAGACAAGGAACACTAAGAGGACAAGGACATACTTCCAACCTCCTTTTCCTCCCATCCTCCTACCACTCACTAGAGAATGATTTCGTAATTGTCAGTTTTCGAACTCCATGATTACATATGACAGTTTATTGGTACCTGTTGGGGATGGGGAGAAAAAGGGTCAGGTTGGTATCACGTTTGTGCCTAAAAGGATGATGATGATTGAAAGGAGGATTGCCACGGTGGTGATTACGATCTTTTTGAAGTAGTGTTTCCACCATATCCTCCCAGGAATATTTCTTGATTTTTGGAATTCTTTGGCCTGAAATAGAAAACACAAATTTAACGTTTTCTTTCCATTTCTAGACTAACAGGCACACTCTAATACTTATCAGAGCTATGTGAAAGAACAGATTTAGGTTGGTTTTGACCAATCTCAAAAAAGTCTTAAAAGTCTCGAGAGCTTTTATAAACGGATGCACCGCGGTTCCAGGTGGCTGCCTTGATCAGATATAATTTTATTAGCTTTATGAGCTTTGAGACCCTGAACAAGTTAATTCTTTGAGCCTCAATTTCCTCATCTGCATTTCCTGCGTTTTACTTACCCGCCACCGCCTCTACGATCATATTTAAAATTGCTACCTCCATCTGCATTCCAGAAATACTGTTCTCCTTCAGTGCTTAATTTTTCTCCACAGTTACATATCTAACATGTTTGAATTTTATTTGTGTAGAATGTAAGTTCCATGATGTCAGTGATTTTTGTCTTTTTCATTCAGGAATAGCACATTACATACAGCAGGCGTTGAGTGAATATTTGTTGAATCAATCTATAAAATGAGGATAATAGTACCTACCACGTAGTACCCCAGATTGTGAAGATTAACTGAGATAGTGAATATAGTACATCTAGACTGTCATACCTCTCCAGTAGCTAGGACTACAGGCACATGCCACCATGCCTGGCTAATATTTTGTTTTTTTGTAGAGATAGGGTCTCCCTATGTTGCCCTGGCTGGTCTCGAACTCCTGGGCTCCAATGATCCTCCTGCCTCAGGCTCCCAAAGCGCTGGGATTACCGGTTGAGTCACCATGCCCGGTGTAAATCCTTTTTTTTTTTTTTTTTTGATCATCTAACTGCTTCTTACCTAGCCATGATATAACTAAATTGCTTGCTGCTTACGTGAGCTTATGCCGTCTGCCACCTGGATAAGAGGTAAAACTGTAATATTTCCATTAACTTTCTTCACATTATCAGATCAGCTTCTTTACTTAGCATGTATGGTCACTTTCCTCGAGCAAAGTCGGCCTTCGCGGTTATGGTGCGCATGTTAATTGCCATGGGCCTGGTGTGCCACTCGGATGGCCTCACGACTGAAATGTGGAACTTACGGGAGCCCCAAGATATTGTTGGTTGTTCCCAAGGATCCGGCATATGGAAGCTAGGAGACGGGGTGCACTTTCAAGAGTTTATAACTTACTGAGTACTTTAGACGCAGGTACCGTATACATGTAAGTATTTTTACATAAAAACATGCAATTCTCAATAATCTTGTGAGTATTCCTACGTCATAGCGTTGAATAAAATGAAGCTCAGAAAGGTTTAAGTTACTTGCCTAAGGCTATATAGCTAGTTAAGTGGTGGAGTTGGAACCCAAATCTATTATAGAATCACGTGACTCTACACTGCCTTGTGTAGAAATTTTTAATGAAGGTATCAATGGACTTTATATTCTTCTCTTAGATGACTTGCTTTCTTTTTAAATGTAATGTGCACGTATAGTTTGAAAAGTCAGAATTCTACAGGGCTTGTGAGTAAAAACAGCAGTCTCTTGCCCATCCAGAAGCTATTTCCCAGAGTACCCACCTCCAGCTCTCTTTTGTTTGTGGCCGTGTCCCTATTACTCAGAGCAGCGGCTCTCAACTGGAGGGCGATTTCGCCCTCCGAGAGACATGTAGCAAAGTGTGGAGACGTTTTAAATGGTCACAACTAGAGGGGTTGCTGCTGTCATCTAGCAGACAGAAGCTAGGGGTGCTGCTGAATATCCTACAATGCACAGGACAGGTACCCTCCCAAAAAAACCCCTCCAAAACCAAATACACGGTCCAAAATAATGCCGAGGTTGAGAAAACCTGACCCAGAATAGTGTTCGACATACAGTCGGCATTCAATAAATATTTGTTGAATGGACTTCATTTAGCCACTTATTCTTTCCTGGAGTTCGTTTTCTTCTGCATTTCTAGAAAGCATATGATTTTTTGGTTTTCAACTATGGAAGAGAGGATTTAACTGTCACCATACACCCAAATCCCCCTTCCTCAAACACCTTTTCCTTCTTTCCTATCTTTTCTTTTTGTTTAATCAAAACTTTGTAAATATTCGCCGAGCCATGGACTCAATTGACTTGACTTTTTGGTTTCTCTAGAGCTAAGAATATATCTCTTATTAATTTGTTTATTATTGTGTTGGGTTCTCTAAAGCTAATAATATACCTATAATTAAATAAAGTGTTTACATTTGTTAGTTTTTAATCTATCAACCATTAATTCATCCCCAGACTCTCCAAAGGAGCTGAGACATATCCTCCCGTTGCTCAGTCCCGTGTTGGCTCCTTCTGCTTTATCTTGAAGTCCTTGGCAGAGCCTTCGACCTGCTCCAGTCTGGGGTGGTTGGGCTGCATGCAGGCTTGCTGTAGATCTTTAATCTTGGGATCTCACTTCATCAGTGTCCTGCGAATGCCCTCTCTTGTGTTGGGCCTTCTGATTTTTCAATCTCGTGTCTTTCTCCTTCATATATTCCCTCTTAACTGGTGGAAAATATCCACCAAAATCCTCCTAAGAAAGGGTGGAATGAGAGGTGTATTTTTGATAACTCACATGCCTAGAAATGTCTTTATTTTACCCTTCCATTGAGTTGGTGATTTGACGGGGCTTGGAAATCTAATTTAGAAATCATTTTCCCTCAGACTTTTTTTTTTTTTTTGAGACAGAGTCTTGCTCTGTTGCCCGGGCTAGAGTGCCGTGGCGCCAGCCTAGCTCACAGCAACCTCAGACTCCTGGGCTCAAGTGATCCTCCTGCCTCAGCCTTCTGAGTAGCTGGGACTACAGGCATGCGCCACCGTGCCCAGCTAATTTTTTCTATATATTTTTAGTTGTCCAATTAATTTCTTTCTAATTTTAGTAGAGACAGGGTCTCGCTCTTGCTCAGGCTGGTTTCGAACTCCTGAGCTCAAACAATCTGCTCGCCTCGGCCTCCCAGAGTGCTAGGATTACAGGCGTGAGCCACTGCGCCCGGCCTTCCACGTCTACTTTTAGAAGCATGATGTGGCCTCAATTTCTGATCCTTCCCAAGGTTCTAGGGCCTGGGTCAGTTTACATGTCAGTGCCTTCTGCTACAAGCTTGTGTTTCAGCTTTTTCTGCTCTACTGAGGCTAATGACTATTCATACATCCAGTTTCTGGTTTCCAGAACTGTGACATTTCTTACCTCCTGTCTTCTCTTGTTTTTTATGTTAGTGGTTTATGTATCGCAACTTTTAATTATTGCTTTACCTATCATTTTATTGGACTTTTGAGAGCATACCAAGATAAATATATATACTTAACCTGCCAAGTTTAACTTAAAATCCACGACCCATATTTATCTGTAGGAAGACTGATAAAAAGCTTATTGGCCTACTTTGGTTGTTAAAAAAACCAAAAAAAAAAAGAGACAGAGAGAAAGAATATACATAAAAAAACCAAATCTACAGTCAGTAGAATCTTTTACAAAAAAGAACAAGGGAAAAAAGAGAGATACAAAACTAATTTAGGTAGGCAAAAATAGTTTAATGAGAATAATTACAGGCTGTGTGAAAATAACATGAGAAAAATTGTTGTAAAAGACTTTAAAATTTCATCTTTTATTGAGCTGCTTCTACTCAACTGACTTCAAAGAGGATGTCATTTTTTTCTTCATGTAATCATGAAAATATAATGTACACATAAAATTGGGATTTGCTGTAAAGGTAAGGCAGTGAGGTGAACTAAAATCTCTTAAACACTTTTTTTTTTTGCCATTGTTTTCTGGGATTTAGATGTTGCCTCTTCTCTAATAAGAAGGACACATAATACAGTCACGGGCCACCTAACGACATTTCAGTCAGTGATGGACCATACAGACGTACAATCTTACGTATATTCGGTCCACCAATCTCATGGTGGTCCCATAAGATTAGAATACCATATTTCTACCTTAATTCTATGTTTAGGCATGTTCAGATACACACGTTAATACTTACCATTGTGTTACGATTGCCTGCGGTATTCGGTGACATGCTGTACAGGTGTGTAGCGTTGGGGCCATAGGCTGTAACCGTACAGCCTAGGTATGCAGTAGACTATACCATCGAGGTTTGAGTAAGTGCGCTCTGATGTTCACACAGTGATGAAATTGCCTAATGATATTTCTCAGAGCATATCCCCATTGTTAAGTGACATGGGACTGTACATCTAATAAAAAAATTAACAGTTCCATTGATACGGTGGATTATGTATCCCTATAACCCTGCCACTATTAGTACCAAGAAATACTAGATAAACTATAAGAAGGAAACTTTCAGATGCCTCGCTGAACTTGAAAGAAAGTAAGAGTAAGGCCAGGTGCAGGAACCTAGGAGAGCGGTTCCTCTGGATTTGGCTTTTGTCATCCACGGCTTGGGATTTTAGTGCTCACAGGGAATAGAAAGCAGGCTAAGCCTTGGGCTCACATGAAGGGTACGATGGAAATACATCCTGGCTAAATAAACAACAACAAAAAGGAAATAACAAGTGTTGGAGATGATATGGAGAAACTGGAGCCCTCTTGCGTTGCTGATGGAAAGGTAAAATGGTTCAGCCACTATGGAAAACAGTTTGGCATTTCCTCAAAAAGTTAAACATAGAATTACCATATGATCTAGCAATTTCATTTTGTTGTATATTCAAAAAAAAATTGAAAAACTGGTGTTTTCAATTTTGAACAAAGTTCTGTTCATGAAAATGTTGTGGAACTAGATAGAGGTGACAGGTGTACAACGTTGTAAATATACCAGTTATCACTGAATTTTATGTGAATTTTACCTCAATCAAAAAAATATTCTGCCCTGCAGTAGAGATCAAATTAAGTGTACATGAGGCATCCTACTCACGCCTAGTGGCCTCAAGGTAGTTGCAAAAAAAGAAAGGTTAGGAATGAGGAAATAGAACTAACCATAGGCACAGGACTAAAAGAATTACAGTTATCCCTTGGTATCCGCAGGGGAAGGGGCTGGTTCCAGGACCCTGTGGATACCAAAACCCAAGGAAGCTCAAGTCTCTTATATAAAATGGGATATATTTGCATATAACCTACACATATCCTCCGACATACTTTAAATCATCTTGAAAATACTTATAATACCTAATACAGGGTAAATGCTACATAGTTATTCTGTATTGTTTATTTGTGCTATTTTTATTGTTGTATTTTTTAATTGATTTTTTTCAAGTATTTTTGATCCATGGGTGGTTGAATCCTGCAGACACAAAGGGCTGACTACATGAGAATACAATGGCACAGGGCATGTTGTATGTAGTTTTTATACACTGCTAGACTCAATCTTCTGAGGCAACAGTGATAAAATTGTAACATTGAATACAACAACACACACAAAAATTTAACGTGCAGTTCATCATATTAACAGATTCAGGAAGAAAAACTCTCATCTTAATGTAGAAGCATTTGATAAAATTCAACACCCTTTCGTGATAAAATTTAGCAAACAAGAAATAGAAAAGAATTTTTATAACATGTTAAAAGGTATCCATCAAAATCTGAATGTAAATTTAATATTCAGTTGGGAAGCATTAAAAATAAATATTTTCAATCAGGAACAAAATTATTTCAGATATCACCATTTCTATTCAATATTTTACTGGAGGTCCTAGGTAATGTAGCAAGACGAGAAAAAAATATAAGAAATATGTATGGGAAAGGATGAAAAAAATTGTTATTATTTATATATGATATGATTTCTATTAGAAAATGCAAAGATACCTAGAGACAAATAATATAACCACAATAGAGTTCGGTATGCAAAAATTCTGTTCCTATTAATAAAAAAATTTAAGACAATAGTTTAAAAAATATTTACAATAGCAACAAAAACTAAGATATAAAGGAATAATTCAGTCTCACAAAAGGTGTACCAAGACCTTTGGGGAAAAATAATAAAAATCTATTGAAAGATTTTGAAAGAAACCTAGCAAAATGGACACAGCATGTTCAGAGATGGAAAAACAATATTTTAAACATGTCAATTCTCCCCACAATAACGTAATTTTAATTAACATACCTATATTTTTTTGTGTATCTTTGTGTGGAACTTGAGATGTAGATTCCAAAATTCATTACAAGAGAAAGAAACAAGATTTACCAACCCAAATTTCAACAAGTATAACGTAGGTGAACTTGCCCTACAAGATATTAAGACTTACTATAAAATTCACACCTAACGTGCACAATGCACATTATCTGGTGGATGAGCACACTTACAACTTCGACTCAAAACGGTGCAAAAATAACTTCCGTAACCACAACGCTGAAGACTACTGCATACTTCTTTATTCATTTGCTTTTAGTGTATTATAATTTCTGCACTTTATATACATCTGATTAAGTGAATTTGTGGATAATATTATTTAGTTTCAGCAAAATTAAAAAGTGGACATGTGTCTTAAAAATGATACAAATAAGGCAAACCTAAACAACAAGATAAAATGGCAAAAGAGTGTCTATATTTATATATCTGCCTCTAATTTGAGTACTCCATCTGCTGTATTTAGAGGTAAGAAATAGTGATATGTATTCGGATCTGACTTTTAATCACATTACTATCATTAAAATACGTCATTATTTTTCTTTTCTTTTTTTTTTTTTTTTTTTTGAGACAGAGTCTCATCAGGAAGCTTAAAATTTTTAACTACAACAAAT
>NW_012148174.1:2215612-2221047 GCF_000956105.1 Propithecus coquereli | reverse complement strand
TTTAGCTCTAGTCTGTCTCAAAGACTACCTTTAATGAACTCTCCTTCTGCTCAGAGACCAACTCAGGGTGATATGAGCAGCACGTGGTATCTGTTGAGAAGGTTAATTACCCTGTAAGATATTTGTAAAATCTGATGTAGCTACATAGGAACATACACATAAATACTCTTACTTACCATTGTTTATATTTGCTGGCAATTCTCCGTTAAAATTTTCCCTGGGGATAGTATGTCTTGACTTAAAAAAAATGTTTCTTTTCATTTAAGTGATTCATATACTCTAACACAAGTGTCTTTAGAATACTGATCTCAAAAAATTTTGATCACATATCTCCTCATGTATATAATTATGTGTAAATTAAATACATGTATTGAAAAATTATATTAATATTATAATAGTGTAGCTTGATTTTTTTCTTAGTTTTAGAAACAAAGTAAATATAAAGAGAGTTTCCACTATGTCTGAGTGTATGGTCCTTACAAAGTGTGGAAGCAGGAGACAGATGAGGGATGAGGGTAAGAAATCTCTGAAGGTCATGAATGGCTCTGCTTTATAGACAACAGATGAGTGATCTGCTTTTGGTTAGTGACACTATTACTAATAAACTATAAAACAGAGACCTCATAATTTTAGTAACTGAAAAAGTCCTTACAGTAGTATAAAGGAGTACTTACTTTTTTAAGAAATGCAGATGGTGCCACAGTATCCAAAGCATTGTCTGTAGCACATACATAAGTGATTCCATCAATAGAGAGAGTATGGTAGACATAGCTTTGAAAAGGATACATTTGTTTACATGATAATATTGAAGCAATTAAGTACCCACACAGAGAATTTAATTTCATTTTTCAAGCTCTCATCAGTGGTATAAAAACTATACAGATAACTTTTTATAATCAGAATAATTGGAAGGTATTTCATATATTTGAAAAGTTAAAGTAAGCTATGTTAAATCAAAAGTCTATAAAATTTGAATATGTATTTAAAATTGAATCAATAATTACATTAAAGAGAAAACTAATAATTTGGTCTTATATATATATATAAGGTCTTATATATATTTGATCTTATATATATTTGATAGAAGTCACTCACATTCTAAGACTGAATCAAGAGTCTGCCCATATAGAAAATGCTATGTTTTCTGATTTTTACTATCCCTGTATTTTTTGGTAGACATATTTAATTTGGGCACTTCTTGGCCTTCTGTTATAGATTAGAATTTAAAAGTTGGAAACTGCTAAAACCAAATATTCTAGAGAATAGGATGAGTCGGGGAAGGGGGAATTAAACATCCCATAGTTTGTTAAAGTGTACCTTATCCTGATCTTTTTCTGCCTTCTCAGAGTCACATTTTAGGAGGCTTGAAGACTCTTGGAAAGTGCCTCCAAATCCAGAAAATGTAGGAATATGGCAACAAGAAGAGTTGCTTGCTTTTCCTGCCTTATCTTCTTTAGTCAATTTCTTAGTTCTTTTTTTGTTGTTTTTATTTTTATTTATTATGGGTACATAAATATTTGAATTACGAGCTGGTAATTGTTCAAAATGAAACTTATATTAGAACATCCCTTACCTTTCCATTTGAATTACGGTCTTCGGTTCAGCTCTAAGAAGCACTAGTCTAAGCACTTTAGCCACTGCTTCCTAAAAATAAATTGTCAGCATTTACTTTGTAGAAGATTGTAGTGTCTTTCATTATTCCCCTCCTAAATTTACCAGTGTTCTAATTAGTTTATTAAGCAAGAGCAGTTTACTACGGGAACTAATGGGTGGTGATTTATAATGCATGGTAAGAGGCAAGTGGTCATAAAATATTCATATGAATCTGAAGAAAAACATTAAAATAATATATGTATATACATATAAGTATACAAATATAGGTTGTACTACATAATCTTATTTTTATAATGACATCTTATGTAGGACTTAAAGGCTGGGAAGTACTATCTAATCGAGTATCTTTTCAGTGACCACTAGTCACTGAAACTATAAATAAAATGTTAATGGATTAAAGATATTCAGCTCTTATTCTCTGAATATCCAAAGCAGTCTTCTACCTTTTTTTTATTTTTATTTTTTTATTTTTTATTTTTATTTGAGCATATTTCTACCTTTTTTTTAAGATAAAAGTTTTTATTCATTATTGTTCACTATTGTCTTTCTAAAAAACAAATAATTGCCAAGAACTCTCATACCTCTTTTCTTATAAGGCTTATTCTCTAGGAGAAAATTTGCAAGATGCTGTGCTTATCCAGAATCCCTTACATGTAGCTAATTATATGAAATCACATTAATTTACTTTAGAAGGGTGAAAGGAATCTGAAAGTTACCTAAGGAGCCTTGAGTAGCCACATTCGTAATTCGCTTTTCCATTTTCAGAAAATGACACTTGAAATAAAAACTTTTATGAAAGGGTAGAGGTTATTATTAATGGTAGAAACTAGAACCTGAAACTTGGCATTACTTGAAAAATCCAGGTGGTATTTTCTAGGAAAGGGTTTCCTAAGAAACTTGAAAAAATAAAAGGATATATAAATTCTCACTCTTTTATTAGTACTGGAACATAGCCCCCTAGTTCTCCCCAAGTGTGTCTTTTAGAGTATAAGTATGAATAATGGTATCTTAGCAAAATCTGAAACAAAAACATGGCAATACGAGGCAGTAAAATGAGTGACAAAGTGGGTTCCAGTTGTGTTTCCGGAATCAATGTGCCGTATGACTGAAGGCAGCGACTTGTCCGGGTCTGTTCCCTCATGGGAATGAAGAGATTAGGCAGACGATCTTTAGGACCCAGCAGCAGATTAGATCTCATGATTAAATTTTGGTATTAATATTTTTCAAATGAATGTAAAATTTTTTGTGACATTTATTTTTGGCTTTGAGGAAAGATGTGATTTTTTTCTTTCCTTCCTGCTTGAACTGTTCCTTAAAGCTCCTTGCCATCATTTTTCTAGCCAGCTTTCTGCACAGCAGCCGCGCCAAACCTTTAACCCTCCAATTATGCACTGCCCGACCCCCTTCTATTAATACTTTCTTACCTTCCTGTATGATTCAGAGACAGAGGCCACTTGGCTTAAGAAAGCCTTCAACTTTCTCTCTCCCTTCTTAATTAACCGATTAAACGTTTATTGAGAACCTACTGTATACTAGGCCTGGTACACTGGAAAGACGGAGATGAAGACAGTCCACGTTCAATGAATACGTGCTGAACTACAGGTCATTTCTCTGCAGGGCAGAGAAAAATTTTTTAAGGGTCTACCGGAGTTGGACCGGGTAGTACAAATTGCCGCCAAAACCTGGCGCGCATCCGTAACGCCCGGGCGACGCACGTGCCGCTGCTGCCCAAGATCCGGGGGCGGGGCCTCTCCAGGGCGGGGCCTCTCGCGGGGCGGGACTTCCCGGGGGCGGGGCTTCTGGCCGCTCCTCAGCGTCTTGGCCTAAGGGGCGAGCGAGTCGGGCGTCACCCTACAGGAGCAGAACCAACGGAGGCGGAGGCACGACCCAGAGGTACCTGATAGGAGCCGCCGGTCAGGGCCAGCTCCGCTAGGACTACTCGGCCATTAGCAATGCAGCTGTAGGTGATCGTCATAGTGGGCGGGGCGGGGGCGGGGCGGGACCAAACCGCCGGCGACGGCCTCAGGGCGGTGACGAGGCGGAGCTCCGGCAGAGGGCAGTGTCTGCGCAGGCGCGAGGAGTGATTGATGGGTGTGGGGAGAGGGGCGGGGCCTGAGCTGAGCGGGGGGCGGGGTCTCTGGAAAAACCTACTTTGGAGAGTGGAGCTTTCTCCTTCCTAGTTATCCTTAAACTAATTTGTCGAGAACCAGTTTATTTCATATTGCTTACCTGCTTGTGATTCATCCGCAATCCAGGACATGTGAAATGTAGGCCTTGATTCAAAACAAAATTCATGCATTAATTCAACAAGCATTTGTTGAACTCCTACTATGCACTAAATACCTTAGATCCCTGGCTATGGGAAGATGCAGGCCCTAATTCTGAGAAGTCCATATTCTAGTAATTCTATAGCAGTGGTTGCAGAGGCACGTGCGGACAAGTGCCGATCTCAAGGGACAGGAGTGCGCTGTGGTGGGAGGATTAACAGAGTGTTGCAGAAGCTGGGAGGGCCAGCGAGTCTCTGCAAGTCGCTGTCCGACTCGGAGGATGGATGGGCATTCTCTAAGTCGGGGGGAAAGAAAGATGGGACAGTCTAGGGAACAGCTTCGTAAAGGCTTGCAAGGAGGAGGCAGGATTTGGGAATGAGTATAGGTCAGTGTGGCAGAGACAAAGTGTGTGGGAGAGGGGGTAGGAGGTGAGAGCGGAAGGACGGGTAGAATGACTGGTTATCCCAGACTTTGTTCGGTTTGATGAGAATTTTTTAAACTGTGAGCTTCAGATAAGCTTGTGTATTTTCATCACTGAGATACCGTGGTAGAGCGTTAAGAGCATTTGAAGTGAGCTTTTGAAGTGAGACGAACTTGGATTCAAATATAGGCATCGCCGTTTACTCTGTGTCTTTACTGTAACTTAACCTTTCTGAGACTCAGTTTCATAATCTGTAAAATGGGGATAGTTGGACCCCAGGGGGGACTTTAAAAAAAGTAAAGAAAAACAAGGGGATAGTTGTCACAGTTCAAATGAAGTAATTGTGCAAAGTACTGTCATATAGTAGATATGCGATTGCAATCTTTATTGTGATAAGTACATTAATGAGAATTACTTTCTTGCTCCCAACGGTATTAACCTTAAAGGAAAGACAATCAGTGTCCTTCTGGGTGACTGGCAGGGGTGAAGACAGGTAGTCAATTCAGTTTACTTTAACCCGGTGCAGTCAAGTGGGATTTGACAGGGAAGCGGTAAAACTGGTCTGGACTGTAGCTCCTGAGAAAAGTGCCTTGTTGAGTCATGTATCTTCCCATATAAAGGAAATCTGGAATCCGTGTGTCTCACCAGCTTAGAGGCAATGTTTCCGTTACAGGCGCAGTGACAATTAAAAGCACTGGTTGCATCACCTATATGTGGGGAAATGAGATTTGTTAATTCTGAGATAATGCTTCGCTTCATTCCTAAAAATGAGCTGAATAAACCTGGCCACACTGCAGTGCCCCTTCTGCTGAGCAAATCGTGCAGCGGAAAGGAACCGGGCACAGATATCACGAGCTGCAGAAGCGACGAGAAGCGTCTGATGGTTGGAGAGGTGTGTATGGGACCTTCCCGTCTCGGTCTCATCGCGTCACATTGAAACAATCCTGTGCAGCGGGTGTCTTGGGTTCACGGTGCACAATCCACATAGGCGGGCCTTCAGCAGTGTAATTTTAATTAATTTTAATTTATGACACGGATCTGCCCTCCTTGGAGCCCTTCTTCCCTCCCACCCAGCTTCCGGCACGGCGGTGGTTCACACCCTCCGTGCTACCCGCAGGTGCGCGCTGTCCCCC
>NW_012148174.1:2202492-2214587 GCF_000956105.1 Propithecus coquereli | reverse complement strand
AGGATTACAGGCGTGAGCCACCGCGCCTGGCCTAGGCTTGGCAAATTTTTGTTATGTTTATTCTGGGGTATTTTGGCTGCTCTTGTTAATGGAATTTATTCTCTATTGTGTTTTCAAACTGGCTAATCCCTAAATATTAAAGGGGTACAAATGTTTTTTTTACATGGATACCTTTTATAATGCTTAAGTCAGGGCTTTTAGTGTGCCCATCACCCGAATAGTGTTCTTTGTACGTGATAGGTAGGTTTTTACCCCTCTCCTCCCTCCTCCCGCTCCTCTTCTTAATTTCCTATGAACTTTCATCTCTTTGTGCCTGTGTGTGCCCATTGACTAGTTCTCAGTTATTAGAGAGTACATGTGGTGTTTGTCAAACTGGCTAGTTCTGGCACGTAGAAAATCTTTTGACTATATTTAGTTATTTTGCATAGAGCCCCTGCTCCATCACATTTTAATTTCCTTAGGGCCATGGACAAAGCTCTCTGTGAACATGACGTAGGATGCTGTCATTGACTGTCATGTTAGACTTTTCTACTCCTCTCAGCAGTCAGTGCAGGGGAACTCAGGTAACAGTGCTTTTTGTGGAAACTGGATAACAGGGATGCAGGGTAGTGTAGCGGGAAGAGGGACTCTGGAGTCAGGCAGACCTGGAGCTGAATCCTGACTTTGCATCTCTGAACCACAGTTTGTTCCTTAGGCTCATCTTTGAACCTAACATATAAAATGAGCGAAAGCACGTAAAGCATAGAGCGTGTGTGGCTGGCTCCTGGTAGCTGTTCAGAATGGATGGCAGTCACGATCATTACGGTTCCATATTGTTGTGTACCCAAATCTGTCCAAGGACATGCATGTTTAAGAAAGTGCGCCTGGCCTATGTGAGGTGACTATACATTCATTGAACATATTTGAGCCATCATTTAAGGCACGTGTTACAGAAATTTCCTAAAATTCTTCTGTTTGAGAAATGTGTTACATGGCAGTCTCTCCTCTCTGGCTTGTAAGTTTCCTGATCACAGAGGCCAAGTGTTACCCATCTTGTTGTCCTCAGTGCCTACTAAGTGGTGGACACACTGTAAGTGGCCGCATTTCGTAGTATGAAGTACAATAGTTTATTTAACCATTTTACTCCTATCTCTACTTTTTTTTTTTGCTAATACAAAAGAGGTTGTATCTTTGCTTGGAAGTATAGCCACACTTAAGAGAGGCTGTATAGGTGGTAAACACCGAAGGCCACCCAAATGTAGGCATTATACTGTATTATAGTTGGTTTTTAAATCTAATTGGTATGTCAGAGCCAGCAGAGGGAGCACAGAGCACAGCTTTGAAGGAGAAAGCCAACTACAGCTGTGCTGGGGCAGAATTAAAAAGGCCACCCAGGGCTTTCATAGAGGAAGGAAATGAGAGCTGGGAAGAAGCTCCTCATCGTCATTCTTGCCTGCCTTGTTCTCTTCTGTTACTCATTCCGGCTCAGCCAGGCCTGCTTTCATCTTTTCTTTTGCCTCTCTCCCTGCAGCTTCCCACAGCCCTTCCCTTTCCTTTAATTAATCGCACAAGAAGACCCATAAATGCCGTCGCGTTTTCCATGCTGGTTTCTCTTCTGGTCAGCTCAGTTACTTAGCTCAGACTCAGGGGACGAACATTGGTGAGGGTCCCAGAAAAACACCGAGGAACCCAGGAGCCTTGACTCACCATCTCCACTGAACAAAGCCATCTGGGGGACCCGAAGAGTGGGAGAGCGGGTAGGGGTTGGTTCTTCTCTGCATGAGGAATTAAAAAGGCAAAGGAGGGCTGGACAGGAAGTGTTGTAGGGAGGGGTCCCTAGAGGGAGGAGGGAAGGCCACTTCCTGCTTTGTTGTCTCGCATAAGCAGATCTGTGGCAGGCACAGAACCACACGTGATGTGTCTCCAACCACAAAGAAGGTAATGTGGGCCAGAGTTTCTCTACTTTTTCCGTGGAATACCGCTAGGATGTTAATAGGTATTATGTGAGAATAAGATTTGTGATTAAATCCGTGTGTGGAACTCTGGTTTTTCTACTGTGGGAGTTCTTTGATCCTTTAGTAGGTAAATTAACATGGTTTGTGAATCCCTGATAGAAGGGGATGCATGATATGTGGGATTTCCCAACTTATGTGGAAATGTTCCCCCTCTTGTGGGACAGGTATTCCATGCATTACATTTTGGAAGGTGTCAATATAGGTTTTAAGGTTTTTGGGGCTGTTGAGATAGAGCAAATGTATTTGGCATATGAGAAGGACATGAAATTTTGGGAGCTCAAGGGTGAAGTACTGTGGACTGAATGTTTGTGTGCCCACGAAATTCACACTGAAACGCTAATCCCCAGTGTGATGGAATTTGGAGATGAGGCCTTTGGGAGGTAATTAGGTCATGAAGGTGGAGCCCTAATGATGAGATTAGTGCCCTTGTAAGAAGAAGCACAAGACAACTTGTTTCCTCTCTCTCTCTACCATGTGAGGATACAATGAGTAGATGGTGGTTTGCAAACCAGGAAGAGGGCCCTCGCCAGACACGGGATCTGCTGGTACTTTGATCTTGAACTTCCCAGCTTCCAGAACTACGAGAAATAAATGTTTGTTGTTTAAGCCACCCAGGATATGATATTTTTATTATAGCAGCCTGAACTAAGACAGAATCCTTCAGGCTGAAATGAAAGGACACTGTACAGTAACTCAAATCCACATGAAGAAATAAAGAGCACTGGTAAAGTAACCACATAGGTAGGCATATAAAATACAGTGTGAATTTATTTGTTGTTTATTGTTACTCCCTTTTTTCTTCTATCTGACTTAAAAGACAACTACATAAGGCGGTCATTATAGACCTGTGTTGATGGGTACACAATGTATAAAGATGTAATTTGTGATAATAACAGCATAGAGGAGTGATGGGGAATGGAACTGTTTAGAGCAATTTTTTTGTATACTATTGAAATTAAATTGGTATTAATTATTAGTAGAACTAGATTTTTATACACTAAGAATTGACAAGGGAATTAAAACGGTACACCAGAAAATGGTCTGTTTAACACAAAAGAAGGCAGTATCGGAGGACTGGAGGAACAGAAAAGACATGTAGAAAACAAATAGAAAAATGGCAGACATAACTCCCACCTTATCAGTAATTAAATAAAATATAAATGGACTGTGGTAACTATTTAAAAGCAGAGATTGGCAGAATGAATAAAAAAAGATCCGACGGTATGCTATCTACAAGAGACTCATTTTAGATTCAAAGACACAAATAAGTTGAAAGTAAAAGGGTATAAAAAGATATGTCATGCAAACAGGAACCAAAGAAATGGAGTAGCTGTATCAATATGAGACAAACTTTAAGACAAAGAAGGACATTTAAAATGACTAAAGGGTCAATCCATCAGGAAGACAAAATTATAAACGTATCTGCACCTAGCAACAGAGTCCCACATTATGAGAATTAAAAACTCCCGGAATTGAAGAAAAAAATAGAAAATTTAAAAAGAATAGTTGGGACCCCAAAGATTGCTCTAAAAAAAACTTTGAAAGAGAATCACAAGCCAAAACATGTGTTTGAAAGGATGAGGATGTGCCTTCACAATAAACGTAAAACAAGAAGTGTCAAAGTGAAATGTCAGAGATATCAATGGTCAAACTTAGTATTACGCTTACGGAAATTGGACATTTCATATGCAACAACCTGATATAATATTAATAATACTTGGCATGAGTTCACACGTTAGATAACAGCTTTAGCCTTGTATTCTAGTCATTGGTGTCCATGGAAGAAATACTCACCTGCTGTTATACGTCCATGATCGGCAGTGGCAGTTCTGTTCAGATGCCTTCGTGTAGAAGGTACTGGAAAGTGATGGTTTGACATGGCATCTCTTTTGAGGTTACCCATCTTCGAGTGGTGAGTCCTGCTGGGGCTTTATTAATCAGCCCGCAATCAATAACTCTTCACTAACCTGGGAAGTTGGAGGATGGAATTGGAAAAAGCTGAACATTGTATCATATAAACTAATTTTTGTGTTGTCCACTTGGTGGTAGAGTTGTTTTTAGAAAGCACTGTGAAGAGTCGTGAGAAATAGTATCTCATGAATTCCTAGCCGTGAGGAAAATGCAGCATATGTTTTAAATAGGTATTCTTGTAAGCATCATCACTTTTAGTAAAGTATAAAAGATAATGTAATCCAAGTAGGTGTGTTTATATAATAGTTGCTTTTTTTTTCTGCTAAAGATAATTCCATTTGCCAACACATCAGATGAAGCTACTTGCTTACTGGTTAGAGTTCAGTGCCCAGAAATACAGATTTTAGAGATTGTCTTAAGTTGGGTAATTCTTAGCATCATCTAATTCTATTTTTCTTTTAAATTTAGGAAAGTTCTTATAGGAAGTACTAGGAACATTCTTTTTTTTTTTTTTTTTGAGACAGAGTCTCACTGTGTTGCCCGGGCTAGAGTGAGTGCCGTGGCGTCAGCCTAGCTCACAGCAACCTCAAACTCCTGGGCTCAAGTGATCCTCCTGCCTCAGCCTCCCGAGTAGCTGGGACTACAGGCATGCGCCACCATGCCCGGCTAATTTTTTCTATATATTTTTAGTTGTCCAATTAATTTCTTTCTATTTTTAGTAGAGACGGGGTCTCGCTCTTGCTCAGGCTGGTTTCGAACTCCTGAGCTCAAACAATCCGCCCGTCTCGGCCTCCCAGAGAGCTAGGATTACAGGCGTTAGCCACCGCGCCCGGCCCAGTACTAGGAACATTCTTACAGTGTTGGTGAAGTCCTTCCTACTCAGAGTGTGGTGTATCAATGCTGATCAATGCTGTTGATCAATGCTGATCAGCAACATTGGCATCGCCTGGGAGCTTGTTAAAAAAATGTAGCATTTGGCCCTCGCCCCAGACCTACTGGGTCGGACTGCGTTTTAATAAGGATGGTCCCCAGGTGATTTGTATGCAGTCTGAGATGCACCGTTCTCCACTGGTAAAATGCTAGCAGTGGATAGTGAGGTGCAAAGGGAAGAGAGGTGGGACAAATATCAGGACCAGAACTATTAAAACAGGTATTCACGGATTGATTCCGAACCTTTGGCTGCTTATTTGAAACCATCTGAAATGCCCGTGTTCCAGTGCTGGTGACTGTGTTGAAGCCACTCGTAGTTCTTTTAGATTCTAAAAGAAAGAAAGCAGAGTATGTTGCCAATTAACACACTTATCAATCAACTGAAAAAACAGCAGGAAAAAAACAAATACTATATAAACACACCTACTTGGATTACATTATCTTTTATACTTTACTGAAAGTGACGATGCTTACAACAATACCTATTTAAAATGTATGCTGCATTTTCCTCACGGCTAGGAACCCATGAGATTCCGTTTCTCACCACCCTTCCCAGTGCTTTCTGAAAACAACTCTACCACCAAGTGGACAACACAAAAATTAGTTCATATGATACAAAGTTCAGCTTTTTCCAATTCCATTCTTCAACTTCACAGGTTAGTGAGTACATTATCTAAACTTACTTGGTATCTTTTTTTAGTTATAAAATTAGGTTAACATAATAATAATAATATGTACCACAAAATATAATTGTGAGGAATTAATAAGATAATTTCTGTAGAGAGTCTGGCAAATAATAGATGCTCAAAAAATGTTAGTTTCCTCTTCAGTTGTGTATCCATACCCAGAATAGCTTGTGCATACATCTTTACTTCTAGAAACTTCTATAAAGTGATATGCCAAACAAACAGAGACACCATGTACCTTAATATATACAAAAAAAGATGGCCAACTATTAGGGCAATTCTAATTTGGCAGAGAGGTTGTACTTCCACCTGGGTACTTGCCAAAATCAAAGATGCCTTTCTTATTTAGGCCAGTGATCTTTAAACATTTTTGCTTACATATCCTCTCCAAGCATTTTGGAAAAAAAAAACAAACACAGCCATGTACTCCACATAAATTTAAATAGTTGCAAAGTATGCAATTTCTGGTATTCACATTTGGATACCTGTCACACAGAAATAACACATGTTTTTTTTTGTCAAGTATTACCTTCATGATCTGACAAACCGAAGTAATTCTTCATGTTATATCATTTCAATAAATATAATACTTATAGTACCTGAATTTATATTTGCTTTTGTATTTTACTTTATAGGACTTTGAAATATATCTTATTTGATCCTAATGAGGTAGACTTAGTAAGGGTTATACCCATTTTAGAGATGAGTAAATAGAGGCTAAGAGACGTTAATGAACCTCCTGACTTGCTGAAAGTCACACAGTTAGTGGTGGAACTTAAACTGAAACACTTTGACTTTAGTGTTCTTTTCCCTACCTACACATAAAACATTGCTAAGCAATTGCCTTTATTAAATGATAATTTGGGTGAGATGACTTCGGGGGACAATTTTGGGATAGTTGGCATATGCTTCTGCAATTTTTGCTTACTGTTGCACAACTTTCTCGTTTTGGAAGCCAGGCGACAGTTTAACACTGTTACTGTTACATAGCTCAGTAAGTTAGCTGTGGCCTGATGAGGGTGCTCTTACTCAATGCACAGCCTGAGAACTGATATGCAATCTAGTTTTTCATGTCGCATATTGCTTAAGTAAGTGAGTATGTAAGTATATTTGTCTTGGACCAAGCCGAGTATTTCAGTTTAGTCTCACCTTTTTTTAACCTGCACAAGGAAATAGAATGTTCTTTTTCATTGTTATTCTGAATATACCTCAGTGTAGATTTAAAACAGTAAGGAACCGTCCAAAGATCGGATTGATTTAACTCTGATGCTGGAGGGAGAGAGCGTGGGAGTGGGAAGGGAGGCTGGATCTGTCCAGCACTGAAGAGATGGCAGCAGCTGGTCAGACTCCTTTAAGAAGTTGAAGAGCCCGCCTGACCCTCTTCCCACAGCCCAGGCCTGGCAGTCCAGGCGTCACATAAATAGGATTCCGTTGTGTAGACCCTCCGTTCTTAGATTAGCTTTCCTAAGCTTTCGGCTGACACCAAAAGTTACGAAGTTCACATTTGTCCTTCTTGATTTACTGATGGAAGAATTAACCTTAGGTTCTGCTTGTGTACCCTTGCTGCCTGTGTATGGACCGACATGGGTAATGGCTTCCTGGCTGGCCCCGCTTCCCCCGCCCACCAGCATCACACCCACACGTACTCGAGTCTCTCCTGAGTAGGAGCTCTCCCACCCGCCCAGCCCGAGAGGCCCTCGATAGTATAGGAACATCATGTGCTCTGTCCGCCCAGAAATCACTCTTACTCTGATCATACCCTGGAATATTTGATTCCTTAAATTAGACGTCAGACAGCAGCGACTTTGCGACTTCCTAGCCTAGAAACTCTGGACAAGTTACCTAACTCGTTTAGGTTTCAGTTTCCTCATTTACAGAGTGGGACTAATGCTAGCACCTACCTGGAAGTATGGTTGTGATGATTTAAAGATACTGTAGGAAAACCACTTAGCATTTGGCCTGATCATCATCTCTAGAACGTCCTTCCAGACTAAGGCTTTGACTTTATGCTTTCTGGCTTCAGTCTTTCAGAAAGGTTTATTAACTTTTACAGATCATTTTTCTTTGGTTCCTTAAATGACAAAACACCATGTGTTTATTATTATGTATTTATTATGGATAAGTAATATATGATAAATACTCAGGTATTATTAAACATACTTGTCATGGTCCCCAACTTTAGAGGGGATGGTTTTTCAGGGGGAGGAGGGCAGGACTAGTAAGAATAAATCTTAGTAACAATAGCTTGAAATAGGGTCCAGTGAAAAATTTCTATTAATTCAAAAGCAGAAAGTTAGTGCTAAGAACTTAGAGTGGGGGGAGAGATTTCGGGTCCACATAGGAAGCTAGGTGTTATTTTGGGATATAGCATCCTGGGTCGGAGTGTCAGCAAAGGGAGCTCCCTCCCGAAGCAGCCTCACGGGGAGGCTGGCTCAGAGCTAAACATCCCCAGGTTAGGGCTGGGGCAGCTTAGGTGAGTTCAGATCAGTCCATGCCTTATACCCAAGTAGACTGAAGTAGGAAAAACGTACGGATTGGCGCCTGAAATGATAAAATCCAAGTGTTTACCCTTTTTTCCTCTTCAGTGTTTTACTCTTTCACAGTTTACTTTTACACAGTTGAGATAATGTAGGTGCCTAGGATTTTTCCAGTCAAGAAAGTGCTTATTTGGAGATCTCAAGTATTTTTGGTTTGGCATAGTTTTTATAGCAATGGATTATTGAATTCTTACGAGAGCATTTGAAATGATACAATGGATATGATATGATTTTTAGTGCTGAAAATAGAGGACTATTCCAGTATGTATTATTTAAAACCTTCTGGTGATGCTCTTTTTCTTACTATCATTTAAGTTTGTGTTTTAAACCTACCCTGTCTTCCTTCGCTATTTTCAGCTTCTTAAATGGTGCATTGAAAGGATGAAATAGAGTTGATGTGAGCAGACTTCCCTGAGAAAGGAGCGTCTCTTAGGGAGCTAGGATGCCTAGTGGACTCAAGAAAAGATACCAAACTGCAGTGTGTGTTTCTGCATGTGTTTGGAGATAGACTGCGGGCGGTTATAGAAATGAAGGATGTGTGCGTCTTAGAAGAATTAAACCCCTACCATCTGTCTTTTCCAAATTACATTCTTGATTCTGAAGTCGTAAGTATAGTATAAAGTCCCCGATGGAGACTGTAGTAGTCAGGCTAAGCTGAGCTTTTCTGTGGAACAGATAATCCTGAAAATCTCAGTGACTTAACAAAGATTTATTTCTCTTCGATATGACAGTCTGCTGTAGGTGGGTGGTTCTCCTGCTTGGCTCTCCATCAAGTGGTGACTCAGGGATCCAAGTTGCTTTTATCTTGGAATTATGTCGTCTTGGGAGAACATTGTTTCCAGCTCTGTGGACAGGAGATGTAGAGGGGGTGGAGAAGGTGCATCCTGCCTGGATCAGAAGTGACACAACACTTCAGCTCACATGCCATTGCTAAGAATTGGTGACATGATCCCACCAGGATGCACAGGGACGGGGATATGGAGCACAGGGATATTTGGTGAGCATTAACAATCTTGGTCACAGAGACATTGCCTCTATTATGTTATTCTGAGTTCTTTATCTTCTTTCTCATGGTAAATTTCTCATAGGATTAGTATCAGGGGAAGATTTTTCTTTTTTAAAGAGTTGATGTGCTTTTTCTTTTCTTTTCTTTTTGTAGTTAGGAACTTTAATGCTAATGACTGTCGTTTCTCAGATATTTGGTAGTACCATCTTCATCTAATGCATTTCTGAAATCATTTTATGATTTATTTTCAACTGACCTCTTATATGTGTTTTTGTTTTAAGTTGCAACCCTCCTTTTTAGTTATAGCTGGTGTATTGATAAGGATGTTTTGGGCTGCAGCAGAAAAACCAGCTAATAGTGTTTTAAGCAATAAGGGCTTTACTATCTGCTATAACAAATCTGGCAGTTCCAAGATTAGTTCATTCAATGTTGTGACATCATAGGGGACCATGAATACTCAACTTTTTCTACTTTACAAACCTCAGTGTCTCTCCTTCCTGTCACAAATAGCTTAGTAGTTCCAGGTGTTACATGCCATAGTAGACCTTAAGTCAGGCCTGGGCCTTGCGATGCAGGGAACAAATGATGCTCCCAGACTGGTCATCATGATAGTACCACCAGGCATGGATCATGCCTAGTCATTAGATTATATTAGATTACATAACCTCTGGAACATGTTGCAAAATGTTCCTGGTGGCAGGGTAAGATATTGTATCTGGAGTTGGATGTAAGATCCAGGCAAATGGCTTGTTGAAAAAAGATTTCTCTTCAGAGATAAATTATGTTGGCAGTCAGGTGACATGTTTGGTTGGTGTTGGGGTGGGGGATGCGTAGACAGCATGGTCGCGATGGAAGTGGTGAGAAGCCGGATTCTGGATATGGTTAGAGGGATTTGCTGGTGAATGGGATGTGGGAAGTCGAGAGATCCATGTTGGGAATGGCTGCAAATTTTTGGCCTGAGCAATGGGAGGAATGAAGTTGCTACTTATCAAAATGGGGAAGACCAAAGAGCACAGTGTTGTTTCATAAAATGAAATGTAGGGTTGTAAGCAATTTAGCAGCTTTCAGCTTTTCTGTAACTAAAGTGCGCATTTGACGTGGAGTCTCCTTCGGTGTGGTTTCTGCCCTTCACACTGGACATCAGCAAAGTGGCTGACTAGAGGTGCCTGGTGCTTGTCCCCTCCACAAGAAATGAGCAAGGCAATGAATAAACCGCCAAGCTTTGACTGGAGTGTTGAGGGAAGAGCACTGGGGTGGAGAGGCACTGTGGTGATTGGGAGCCTGGGAGGGCACCATGGAGGCACCCAGCCTCTGCAGCCCCATCTTCTTTGTGTGCATTGGATCAGCGCAGTGACAGGAGGGACTTCCCCTTGTGGGCAGAAGGTAAGCAGAAGGACCCCACCAGCCCCCACTGCCACCTCAAACACCTACAGTCCTTACCACAGGAGAATACCACAGTCTTTGCAAGCCTGAGCCCCATTTGGAGAGCTGCTGGGAATTCGTGCAGTTGCATTGCTCCGAATTAGGAGCACAAGCTGTGCACTCCCCACCTCTCACCCATCTCCTGTGAGCCAAGCTGCTGCAGCATGGCACAGCCTTGAGACCAGAGCCACCTCTGGAGTGTGCCCTCCTCTGGGGTCCAGTGGCCACTGCAACTCTCCAGCACTGGGGCTCCGTCTTCATTCCACCAGGCCCACACAGGTGGCCAAACATCACAACCCCAGCTGCACGGAGCCTGGGCTCAGGATCGGCTATGACTCTGGTTCTACACAGCAGGGAAACTAACCACCACTGCTCATGCTTCTAGCTGGAGGAACGATCTGGCAGCCTTGCCTGGGGCAAACATGCCCTTGAGCCAGCCAAACTGCTGTGAGCCCTCTCCTGAGCAGAAGAGGTCCCTGAGCCACCGAACAGCTGACATACCCCTAGGCTGATGCAGTGGTTATGTGCCTGTGCCCAGGGCCTGAAAAACAGCCCTGTGGCACCTGTCCTCCCACAAACATGCCCCTGGCCTGCCAAAAGGCCCTGTGTCCACAATCACGGGCCACTCCAGCAGCAAACCCATAGGTCAGCTGAGCAGCCATGCACCTAAGTCTTGGACCTGAGAAACAACCCTGTGGGCTGCCCCTGGAAGACGTGCCCCTAGACCAGCTAATCAGCCTAGTGCCCACATCCTGGATCGGAGAAACAGCCCTGTGGGCCACTCTCAGCAGGCATGCCCCCAGGCCAGCCAAGAAGCTATGCTGCTGTGTCCTGGGCCGGAGAAATAGCCCTTTTGGCTGCCTTCAGCAGATACACCCTTAGACCAGCTGAGCAGCCATGCACCTGTGTCCTATGTCCTGGGCCTGAGAAATAGCCCCACGGGCCACCCCTGGCAGACAAGCTTCCAGGTTGGCCAGGCAATGAACCTGTGCCCCTGGCTAGAATAACAGCCCCATGGCCCCAACGCCAGCAAGCCAGACCCCCAAGTTGGCTTACCCACTGTGTGCAACCCCTGACCTGAAAAACAGCCTGGTGTGCCCAATCCTGGCAAAGCCACACCACCACTGGCTCAAACTCTTTCAGTCTAGGCCACGGAGACACTTGCATATGTCACTCATATGGATTATAGCCGAAGAAACTATATGAAGACACATTACTATGTCCACCTAAAACCGAAGCCAACATACCTCACGGAACTGATGCCCCAAGACCCACCAGTATGAATAAGTCTTTCCTTACATAACCTCCATAAAATTGGAAGAGGTGACTGTTCCTCTAGGTGCATAGAAATCAACATAGGAACACATCATACATGAAAAGCAAGAAAACATGACACCTCCAAAGGAACACAGTAGTTCTTCAGTAAAAGACTCTAATCATAAGGAAATATACAAAATGCCATAAAAAAGAATTCAATATAATAATCTTAAGGAAACTCAGTGAGGTACAAGAGAATACATATAGAAATTTAACAAAATCAGGAAAACACTTCATGATTTGAATGAGAAGTTAAATAAAGAGATATCATAAAAAAGAACCAAACAGAAAC
>NW_012148174.1:2191629-2192905 GCF_000956105.1 Propithecus coquereli | reverse complement strand
TTGATTTTGTATTCAACTTTCCTAAACTCTTATTAATTACATAATTTTTTATTTTTTACATAGATGGTCACATGTTCTGCGAACATGACCATTTATTTCTTCTTTTTGAATCTTAAACATTTTATTTGTTTTTCTTGCTTTACGATACTGGTTAGGATATCCACCCGATGTTGAATAAGAGTGGAAATGACAGGCACTCTTGTCTTGTTCTTGACCTTAAAGTGGATGCTTTCTGTGTTTCACCATTAAGTGTAATGTTTGCTATAGGTTTTTGTAGATATCCTTTACTAGGTTAAGGATTTCTAGTTTGCTGAATTGTTATTATAAGCTTTATCAAACACTTTTTCTGTATCTGTTGAGATGATCGTATAATTCCTTTATATGATCTTTAATATGGTAAATCATATTTTTTGATTTTCTGATGTTAAACCAACTTTTCATTCCTGGGATAAAACCAGCTTGTTTGTAATATATTTTCTTTTTATGCATTATTCTATTGTTCACTTACATTTTCTTTAGGATATTTACATCTGTGTCCCTGAGTAATACTGGGCTGTTATTTCTTTTCTTCTATGATCTTGGCAAGTTTTGGAATCAAGGTTTTGCTAGCCTCATAACAAAATTAGTTTGCTTGTAGATGTATTACTCCAATCTCTGCCTATGTCATCGAATAACATTCTCTCCCTGTCTGTGTTTCCAAATTTCTCTCTTCCTATGAGGACACCAGCCACTGGATTAGGGTCTACCTTAGTTCAGTATGACCTCATCTCAACTTGATGATATCTGCAGAGACCCTACTTCCACACATTCCCAGGTATCAGGGGTTAGGATTGGAACATACCTTTTTGACAGACATAATTCAACCGATAGCACTTGGAAATATGTATATTTAAATCACCAAAGTCTAAAATTAATCAATATCATTATTTTCCTTTAGACAGCATAAAGACTTCAGAGCATTTTACATTTTACTGCTTTCAGCCCCTTTAACTTATATGATACCATTGCTGGATATGTTTTAACTGTGTGGGCCATTTTTATTGTTGTGCTCATAGACTACATTTGATTAGACTGAAGCATGTGTTTGCCACTTTCTTTGCCTGTTAATCCACCGTCATCTTGTCCACATTATTGCTGCTGAGCAGTCAGCTCCTGGTCCAGCTGTCCTTCCTTTGCCAGTAATCTGCCTTTCTTCTATGAGTGTTTTCTAAAAAATATCTTTGCTTTCTCATTGCTGTTCTACGGTTTCAGTATGACTTGTTTAGCTGTGTTTTAT
>NW_012148174.1:2187801-2191579 GCF_000956105.1 Propithecus coquereli | reverse complement strand
CACATAAAGGGGAAAGAGAAAAGAATCAAAACTTACCACTGCAGAAAACCACCCAACCCCAAAAATAAACAATAAGAGAGGAAGCAAGGAACAAAGGATATACAAAATAATCAGAAAATAATAAATGACAAGAGTAAGTGCCCACCTATTAATGATAACCTTGAACATAAATGGATTAAATTCTTCATTTGAAAGATACAGGCTGACTGAATGGATTAAAAAAGAGGCTCAAATATGTAAAACAAGGCTTACAAAAAACTCACCTCACCTGTAAAGACACACATAGACTGAAAGCGAAGGGATGGAAAAGATACTCCATATAAATGGAAACCCAAACTGAGCAGGAGTAGCCATACTTACATGAAACAAAACAGACTTTAAGTCAAAAGCTGTAAAAAGAGACAAAGAAGGACATTACATAATAATAAAAGGATCATTTCAGCAGGAGACTATAACAATACTTTTGTGAGTGCCCTCAGGTAAATTCCTAGGGGTGGAATTCTGGCATCAAATGGTTTGTGCATTTAGAGTTGATTCTATCCATGTGTTCCATAATCTTTGTCCCCAGTTTACGCTGATAAAGTATAAGAATGCTATTTCCCCACAAGCCTGTGCATATCGTTGATACTAAGCATGTCTTACTATTTTTAGCCATTTGTTTTTCTTCTTTTGAGAATTGCTTGTGCCTAGCAGAGTGCCTGTTTTATAATACATAAGATAACAACTAGCATTTTCTGAGCTTTCCTATTCTTTACATGCATTTACTCTTTTGATATTAATACTTACAAAGACCCCACGAAGTAGGTACTATTATTATCTGCTTATGGCTGGTGGGGAAACTGAGTCATAGAGAGATTAAACAAACTATTCAAGTCACACAACTAGGAAGGGTAGAGCCAGGATGTAAATGATACTTAATTTTAAAAAATGAATAGTTGTTGAATGAATCAATGACCTGTTTGTATCCTTTCTCATATTTCCATTGAATTGTGTTTCTTTTTCTTTTTTATTGACAGGAGCTCTTTGTATATTATGAATATTAACTTGTTTCCTATTCTGTGTGTTGCGAATATTACCCGCAGTCTGTTACTTGTCTTTGACTTATTTATTTGCCACCTCTTGGCATTCATTTCTTGTTCACATTAGAAACCCTCAAAACAACAGTTAAAAATATGACCCCAGATATTATTGTTAAAACTTGCATTTGAGAAAATTAGTAATAATAACTTAGGTGTAAAGAGGAATTACGATATGGGTAATACAGAGTCTCACTGAGTTAATCTAAATATGAAAAATGACCACAAGGGAATTAGTTGTTTTGTTCACACTGAGCTACTTTAAAATCACAATTCCGCTTTAGGCATATTTGTAATTGGAAAATAAGGTGTTGGGGGTTTTCATATTTATTAGATTGACATTTGGGGAAATGAATTTTTACTTTACCTGCAACAAATGAATCCTAATCAGTCAAGTGGCTCTGGGCTAAATGAACAGTAGCGACTTCCATTCTCATTTTGTTTCCACTTTTGAAACGCCCTTTCCAGTTCAGCGAAACTCTCCCATCTTGCTGAGCTTAGTCGCAACTCACTTCCCTTGAGACCTCTAACCCTTCTCTGATCACCTGAAGAATTCTTCAGGGGGACTCTGTGGTAGACGTCTTTCTTGCTGTCAGAGTCTCAAATTTGCATGGTCACTTTCCATCCTTGTGACCTCAGGAATGCGATCGTGTCTCCAGCCTCAGAATTCAAATCTGAATTGGTCTAAGCCTAAGCCTGTGTTTTCAAACTTTCACATGCATCAGATTCACTCGGAGGGCTTATTAAAACACAGATTACTGAATCCATCCCCAGAATATCTGATTCAGTAGGTCTGGGCTGGGGCATTTCTATCAAGTTTGGAGTAATGCTGATGCTGATAGCCCAGGGACCAAACTTAGATAATCTCTGATCTAAGCTCCTCATGATGATCCGATATCCCTTGCCCATGATTTGTTTAGGTGTGGACATATGCCCCAATCCTGGCCAATGGCACTGAGGGGAAGTCTTTTGGGGGGCTTCTGTAGAAGGATATTTTTATTCTTACTAATAAAAATAAATGCATGAATAGAAATGCTCCTTTGCTGGATATGTTTCTGTCTTTTTTTTGACGTATGGAAGTCATGTCAAGAGCAGAAGGAAGAACACTGTTGGTAAAATGAAGATTGCAAAGGAAGCACTATTGGAAAACATCTCGGTTCTTGATGATGTTACTGTGTCACTAAAGATGCAGCCCTGGAACCAGCTTAACCTTGGGCTTTTTTGTAGAGCTGTCAGAAATACTTTGTTGAATTTTAGAAATAGTTTGTATTAAGTATTGAATAGCATGAAATCTATACATGTAGAGAATAACAGTATATGAACACCCATTTACACAAAGCCCAGCATAAGAAAATAATATTACCATTACCTTTGGGGTCTCCCAAAGGCAATAATGGGTGTTGAGGGTCTACCTCGTTAGCCCCTGCTGCCTCCAAGAAAGTTTCCTTACCCCTGAATTTTGTGTGTACATTCCCTGGTTTTTTTGTTGATGTTGTTTTTAAATGAGTTTTACCACATGTATTTACATTCCTAAAAGTACATTGTTTAGCTTTGCCTGATCTTCAGTTTTATACAGATGAAATCACACTACGTATATTATTTTTTAACTTGTTAATGTTCGGTGTTACATTCCTCAGATCCATTCGTGTTGTTATTTTGTAATTTATTCACATTCAATGCTGTATTCTACCATGTGGCTATTCTACTGTTAATGGACATTTTGATTGTTTCTAAAGTTTTCTATTATTTCTTACGGCGTACGTGTGAGAGTGTTTCTCTAGGGTAGCCCTTCTCGAGTGATGTGCTTTGCACGTTGTCGCACCACACATGAGGGGGGGAGATTTTGCTTCCCCCGGCCCTTGGGGCGGCTGGACAGGGCAGTGAGAGCCTTGGAGCCTGTCACCCCTGGCCCTGTCACCCCTAGTTCAGAACAAGGAAGCCCTTCTCTAAGAATGGAACTGCTGGGCTGTGTGAAGTCACTTTTCAACCCTGCCAGACAAAGATGAAGCAATTCTCAAAACGGTTATATTTATATTCTTTTCACAGAAAGTAAGTGTTCTCCTGTTTCACGTCCTTGAGAATCCTTGCTGTCTCAGTTATATGTTTTTGACAATATGACTGTTGCAAAATTTCTCACTGAGATTTTAATTTGCATTTGTGTGATTATTAATGATGGCGAGTATATTTTTTGTAGTTTATCAGCTATTTGGCTTTCTTCTCTGTGAAGTACTTGTTCAATTTTTTTGCCCTTTTTTTCCTACTGGATTATGTGAATTTTACTTTGGGACTTCTTTCTATATTTTAGACATGAATCCTTTCTTTCATAGTTATATGAGCTACATGTATCTTTTAGACTTAATTTTTGACTCATTTTATTGTGTCTTTTGTCGAATAGAATTTCTTAATTTTAAGTTACTCAAATTTATTATTCTTTCCCTTTATGGCTTCTGCTTTTTATGTCTTATTAGAGAAATCCTGATCTACTTTGAGTTTCTATTGTCTTTTAATTGTTTTATAGTTTTGCCTTTCATAGTTAAATCTACACTCTGCCTGGAATTGGCGTGAGGCAGGAGGTATGATTTTTTATTATTATTTTTAATACGGTTAACCAATTATCCTGGGAGTATTTATGGGCAAGTCTGTCCTTTTCATTGATCTGTATATCGGCTCCATCGTAACAGGTTTCTGTATATGTGAGACTC
>NW_012148174.1:2177615-2184611 GCF_000956105.1 Propithecus coquereli | reverse complement strand
TATCATGCAAACTGAATATTACATTTGGAAAGTGACACAAAAATAATTTCTCAGTAATAGATCTTGATATGTACTGTGTAAAATATGGCTGCCATTTTATGTGATTTCTGTGTTTTTGCTTTTAAAGAGTATACACATAACACAGATCCACATACATAAAAGTACACAGGGATGCATAAAGATGGGTTTGCAGTACCACACTTCAGGCCGGCTGGGTCTGGAAGGAAGTCTGGCACATGGACTCGGATGTCAGCCTGGCCTGTTTGAATTAGCTTTTTCTGCGCTGCACTAACTACAGGTACTTGGACAAATGACTTAACTTCTTGGCCTTCCATCTTCTCATTTGTAAAATGGGAGCCATCATTCTGATCTTGCGGAGTTATGAATATTAATAGTGTTTGCAAGGTGCCTATCATATGGTAGACACTCAGGACAAGGTGATCATTATTATTATTGGTTATTTAACCATTTTCTAGGGCTGCTAGGCTTGTAGTAACCTGGTTTTTAGGTATTCAGGCCCTACTACAAGGCTCCTAATGATCATGTTCATAGTTAAGACCATTTATCTGCCTCCTCTGTTACTCTGGTCCTAGCTGTCATTCCTGTGGCACCTCCTCATTTTATGGGCAGCGCCCTAATTGGGAGTAGAAAGCCAAGCAGAGATTGCAGCAAGTGCTGCTGTATCCCCCACTCACCAGGACTCTGTATCTTGGTGAACGTGGCCACTTCTAAATGCTGAGTAGTGAATATACTAAGTGGCAGAAAATCTCTGATTCCTTTTTAGCTGATCAAAAGAATATTCTTTGAATTTCTTATTAAAGCCAAGCCATTGTGTATTACTTCTAGTCACTTGTGAAATTTATTCAAGAAGATAAAGAGCTATTGCCAAAGGGTGGCCTTCTTGAGTTTGTCTTCTTCTTTCTAAATACAGACTCAAGGAGTGGTGCTGAAAATAACCTGGAAGCCAAAGGCTGTAGAACTTACTGTTATTCTTCAAGCCACTTAGACCTTAACTAAATATGAAGAAAATTGAAAATTCAAAATAGGCCTTGATGAAGTCTAATATTCGTGTGACTACTTCATGCATTATTACTAGTTATTCATTTAAAATCTAATTATTCTGTAGGGCAAGGATTTCCTCTGTCCATTTTTGTGAAAATTCTAACTCCAGAAACCACTAGAACTTTTCAAATGCAGATTTTCATTGCACTTACAACCACTTCAAGGCTAGCTTCCAAGTCCGTTCTGCTGGTACTATGGAAACCTTTTAGAGTCATGCCTGGGTCACGTAATTATGAATTATAACGTCTTGCTCATTTTGATGCTTTTGATATTCTTAAAAAATCCTTGAAAGGCCAAGAAAATGCTTCACAGTGGAAAAGCAATACAGTAATTTTTATTTTTTCCTTATTGAGTCAATGTAATTTATTTTTATCTTTTAGAGTGTCAGTCACTCAAATTGCCAGCCAATCAAAAAAAAAAAATCAGTCCTGAAGTAGACTGATTGTATAGTATTGCTAAATAGAATTCCAAAACTTGGCATTGTTCCCATTTTTCTAGGGATAATCAGGTTGTAAGTATAGTTTCTAATCAATTTACAGATCATTAGAAGCCACACATTTTAAATCAGTTTGGATTTTCTGTGATTATCACCCAAACTTATTTACTAATTATTTTTCTAAATAGCAAGATAAATCTCCACTCAGTCTTTTCCCCTCTGATGGTCCCATAAGAAATCATTTTGCTATTAGCCTGGAAATGTTCCAAAAACCTAACAGTGTGGTGGCAGGCTGTAGCGTGGCCTCAAGGGAGACATCAGATGTTAGTTCAAATGTGACTTTTATGCTCTTGATCCCACATCTGAAAGTAAAGATGCAATGTGTCTCGCGAAGGTGGTGCTGAGTAGCAGTGTTCTGTCTCTGTCAGCCCATCACCTCTGGCGAAGTGCAATCTAAAAGCCATCAGTGGACTCCTGGGCATTGCCTTTAATCTGGGTCTTTTTTGGGTCTTGAAGTATGGTGGGAGTAACCAATTTAAAGCAAGCGCATGCTAATCATACAGCAGCCAGCTGTAGGAGCAGCTCTCATCTGGGGATTTAAAAACACTTTGCAAAACACAAGTCATTAATCTTCACAGTGGAACCTCTGGAGTCATAAACATCCGTCACCACCCATCTTTGCCATTGGGAAATCTGGGATTTCAGAGGCACGGTGCAGGGCTGCCCCCAGAGTCCCAGGTGGGTCCCACAATCCAAACTGTGATCAGACCATCAAGCTCTGGAATTAATGTATTCAGCCAAGCACAAAGGTGGGGAGATGTGGCTGGCAGGATGGGGCCGCTTTTGGGTCTGTTAAAGTGTTGGCTCTATCTGGACCACACTCAAAAAATGCTCTGTGTCATCTGAGGGAGCGTTAATGGGAAAAGACTGAGCTATTACTTTTGGCTTTGGCCTTTTCCTTTGCCTATTATTTCTCTCCCTACAGGTCTCTATCACTCTCTTAATTTGATTGCTCATGTTTGAAGTCAAGATTCATGGCCTTTTAGAACACAAAGAAGCCTCATAAATTGGCCACTTTTAATCTCTCCATGAAATTTTGATAATCTGAGCAGGGGGAAAAGTTATTGCCAGTGAAGCCTTAGACATTAGGGAGGAACTCTATTTCTGTTGCTTTATCTTTTCCCCTGAAAATTCCTGGCCCATGGCAGGTGCTTCATAACTATTTTCTGAATGAATGTATGAATGAGTAAAACCATGTCGGGGGTAAGGGTTGGAAGAAAAGGAATTGTGGCCGTTGTAATTGTTCAGATATTATTCAGATAAACCTCGGAGATTTACTAGATTATCCTTGCCTTCTGGCTGCTATCCTAGTGGCTGGGTACCTTTTATCTGGTTATGTTCCTAATTTTACAGAACAAAATACTAAGGAGCACAGTTTAAGTGACATGCCCAAAGCCTCATAATTCTTTAAAACGTAGGCATGTAGTGAAATACGAGAAATCACTGGGTTCTTTCCTACTTATGTAGAACTTGAAAGTAATTTGTGTGATGTCTCCACACCAGTGAGTTAAAGTCCTGATCTGTCATTTATTATCTGGGACTGGCCAAGGTCACTTAATTTTAACGACTAGTTGTTTCTTCATCTGGAAAATGCTAATAATGATACTAACCATACAAGGTCATTGTGGGGATTAAATAAAATAATGAATATGAGAGTTATTAGTAGATGGTAGAATGTTATATATTAATAAATATTTTAAAACCCTATTTGAATATAAGATTCTTATTGGAATTTTTTTTCTCACTAAATTACACAGAGCACCTTGCTCATAGTGACTCATTAGACTTCCAGACAAGTTTGGTAGTATTTAGCAAAAGGGTGTATCACCTAGGAATGAAATTCTGTAAATATGCCTGGCTAATGTCAACCATTTCAAACAAAGAACAATTAGGTATTGCATCATTGACAATGCTGAAATGAAAATATTGGGAAATATATCGCAGGAAGTTTGCCGGGGGCTTCCTGTGTGTGAGAGAGGGGCGTGAGGAAGGCGGGAGAGGCGGAATGTGCGTGGAGGCCGTGAGCCATGCCACACGCAGCTGGTGGAAATCTCACAGCTAGAAATTTGGGCCTCACAGTTTTCGAAAGAAAGGTCTTCCCCAAGCCTAGGGAACAGGAGCTTTGCTGGCAGGTGGGGTCACCTCGGGGGCGGGGGGAGAGAGCAGGGAGTGGCCGGAGGAGAGGGCTGACAGGGCCCCGGAATCCTGTCTTCTGCCTCCTTCACTTTGCAGATGAAGGAGCAGTGGTCTGCGGAGAATCAGAAATAAGATTGAAACAGCGGATTATAAATTACCCTAATAACAGCATTCGCCAGTGAAGGGTATGTTTCATTTTTGCAAAAAACAATTAATTTAGTGATAGTGAAAAGCTAAATAATTCCTTTTGTCCTCCTTTTTTATATTCTTATGCTGGCCACAACATTGAAATAAGGAATTAAAAATGTCCCTGAAAGCTGATTACATCTTTACATCTAGAATTGATGGCCCTAATTTCTTTTTATTGATCGTAGAGCATTTTATAAAAGCTGTATGGATGTCATGGTGCTCACCCAAAGCAAACTCGCCGCGGCGGTCGCCATCCATCTGTAACTGTTAACAGCGTCCACAAATTGAGCTGGAGGCACTTGCAACTGAAGAGGAAAAACAGGCTGCATAGCATGCAAAATGTGGTAGCTTGGCTTGTTGGCTCACGGACTAGAAACAAACAGGAAATAACTGAATATTCCAGAAGTAGACCTTGCATCTATGAGGTAGTATGTAGTAGGGCTGCCAGACTTAACAGATAAAATGTGGGACACCCAGTTAAATTTGAGTTACAGATAAACAATGAATACTTTCTGTTTTTGCGACAGAGTCTCACTCTATTGCCCTGAGTAGAGTGCCGTAGCATCAGCCTAGTCACAGCAGCCTCAACCTCAAACTCCTGGGCTCAAGTGATCCTCCTGCCTCAGCCTCCCAAGTGGGTGGGACTACAGGTGCTCGCCACTGCGCCCGGCTAATTTTTCTATTTTTAGGAGAGACGGGGTCTCGCTCTTGCTCAGGCTGGTCTCGAACTCCTGAGCTCAAGCGATCCTCTTGCTTCAGCCTCCCAGACTGCTAGGATTACAGGTGTGAGCTACCGCGCCCGGTGAATAATTTTTTAATGTAAGTATGTCCTGTGCGTTATTTGGAACATATTCATACTATGAAACTATGCATTGTTTATGTGAAGTTCAAATTTAATGAAGCATCCTGTATCTAATCTGGCAACCCTAGCAAGAGGGACCACTTGCTATACACGTTAAATACTAGACCCATTCATCACATGTAGTATATGAAGCTGTTTCTTTATCTCTCCAATTTTAGTAATTGAATGAACAAGATCCTTCCAGGGAAAAGTCCACCAAGAATCTGACATAGATGTGGACATTAGCAATAAGCAGTGGAAATTATCGTATTAGTTTCCTAGGACTGCTGTAACAAAGTACCACAAACTAGGTGGTCCAAGAAAGCAGACATTCATCGTGTCGTAGTTCTGGAGGCTAGAAATCTACAATCCAGGTGCCAGCAGCATCATGCTCCCTCTGAAACATACGGGGGAATCCTTCCTTGCTTTTTCCTACCTGGTGGTGGCTTGCAGATAAACTTCCTGTTCCTTGGTTTGCAGCCACACACTTTCATCTCTGCCTCCATCGTCCCGTGGCAAGTTCCTCGTGTGGCTCTGTCTTCACATGGTGTTTTCCTCTTCTTATAAGGACACCCGTCATGTTGGGTTAGGGTCCACACTAATGACCTTAACTCGATGACATCTGCCAAGACCCTATTTCTAAATAAGGTCACACTGACAGGTACTGCTTTCCCCTGGACAATTGTTAAAATGTCACTCCTGAGTCTTTCATGATGCTGGATTTATAGCTGCTATTTTTACCCACGTGCTGGGTGCCCTCCCTGACTCTTCTCTCAGGCTTCCACGGTGGGCCTTTGCTTCAGCCACCGACGTTGTCCCCTGTGCCCAGACCATGCTGCTGTGCTGGCTGGGTCTTTCTTCGGGCCAGTGTCCTAACCTGGTTCTGAGGCCTGTCTGCTGGATCCCTGGTCCCTTTCCTCCCTGCCTGCCCTGTGCTGCTGTGAAACCCTGTTCCGTCTTATACTGAATCCTGAGACATAGCAAAATGGGCCCACTGTTTCTGAATCTTCTGTGGATTTTTGTCGTGAGAGTGTTCAGACACTCTCAAGATATTGGTTTCCCCGAGTTCCTTCCGTTTCTGTGTTATCTGTTAAGGACATCGATACGTGCCCAGAAAGTATTTATTGACTGATGAATGAATGAATGAATGAATGAATGCATGAGCGACCCTCTGAGGGTTGTTCAGATTAGAAAATCCAAAGCTCGGGAAGAATATCTGCTTCAGGGCACTCACCATAGAGAGAAGAGCGGATACTCACAACAAGTTCTGTTTGACTTCAGTGCCCATAGGCAAGCACCAAAAGTGACAGCTAATTTGTGCAGTAGAAGAAATACCCATAATTTTCCTTCTAGCTAGGGAGCGTTTCAGCAGTTAGAGGAAACACTGATAGGTTTCAACCTTTTTACGTGGCTTCTAGCTTTATCGATTGTGTCTTGGAATGGTGACTGTGACTGTCGTACCGCCGCAGCGTCTGTGACCGTGTCTGAGACGTGGCGATTGCTTGGTGTGTGACCCAGCCAGCGCGGACGCCTCCTGGTAGCCGTGAGAGTGGAGAGTTCTCTTGAGAGACCCCTGGAAGGAGAAAAGCACCAAGTGGAGATTTGAGCCCTGGTTTGTCATCTGTTTATGTTGTAACACGGGGCAAATGAGGGCCCCCGGCACTGTGTCTGGTGTTTTGTGACCCACACCAGGGCAGGCCTGGAACAGGAGTGCTGTTTCTTATCCTGGGCAAGGTCTCAGGAAGGTCTTTCAAGGCTCCCACCAAGGCCGCGGTGCTAGAGATACTCTATACAGAGGTTTTTAATCCGTTTTTTTTTTTTTTTTTTAAGTGCCCGGGATCCCTTTGGAAGTCAGAATGTTTACGAATGCATAAAATGAACAGGATTGTGAAGAAAA
Source organism: Propithecus coquereli (assembly GCF_000956105.1). Taxonomy (NCBI): domain Eukaryota; kingdom Metazoa; phylum Chordata; class Mammalia; order Primates; family Indriidae; genus Propithecus; species Propithecus coquereli. The sequence continues at coordinate 2,177,990 of NW_012148174.1, read as the reverse complement.
CCAGTTTTACTGAAATTCGGTTATCACAATATCGTAGGTCTAATAGCTGCTGTGATTTTGAAGTAGAGATGTCTGTCAATGATACAGCAAGGAGTTGACAGCAATGCGAAGTGATATGAAAGTATTTGAGATTTTGATGGGTGACGATTTCATAGGTGCTGCTGAAACTACCGTGGTTTGTGGCCTGCATGATGGTGGAAGGAAACTTCAGTTAGAGGCTTGTGAGAAAAAGATATTTTTTTCCATCCAGGTTTACAGTGTTCTAGGTGAAGCACCCCTTCTCTTTGAGTAGGAGTGTAAACTGGCTGCAAACCCAGTCACCCAGCCTCCCTGCAGGCGGCAGCGGGATCTATAATGCAATTATTATGTGACAAT
>NW_012148174.1:2175465-2177565 GCF_000956105.1 Propithecus coquereli | reverse complement strand
TGTTTGTATTATGAACTCTTATTTCTTGGAACTTACCTTTGATCATTCCTCGTAGCTGTGGTTGAGGGTCGAAAACTTCAGCGAGGATTTGCCTTGGTAGCAGGTAGCTGCAGGTACCACCAGCCTGGGTCTATTTTAAATTCTGAGTGAGGCTGAATTTTTTAGACTACTAAGGTAGGAATTGAGGCTGCTGTTCTTGCAGTAGCTAACTGATGGATACAGAAATTCTCAGGGTCGATATTTTCCTCTTTCACTTAGCACCAGGATTGAAATGGGCCATTTCCCTTTTAGAGATCTATTATTTTTTCTATTCCTCATGAATTCTGAGTTTGCAGTTTTTTGGGGGGGCTGGGGGGACCTTCCTGCTTTGTGTGGAGCTGTGTTCTGTGTTCCTCACCTCTTGGGATGGCTTTGATTCCTGTCCCCTGTGGCCTGTGAGGCCTCGAAACCCTCATGGCTCAAGTTCAAACAGTTCAGCTAATCCCTCAAGGTGAAAGGCAGCTTCTGTGTTCTTCCTCTCTGGGCCCCATTTCCACCCAGTGTTTTCCTTCTGAATATTTATTATTAATTGGAATGCTCGGCTTTCCATTTAAAAGACAACCAAAGAATTTATTAAGTATTTTATGCTGTTTGTGGTGGGAGGATTAGTCATGGCACTTAGTCATCCATGTAGCCAGAATTGGACATCCAACACTTTAGTATAATTGGCTTTTATGTTAAGAGCAATTGAAAGCATCTAACTGACACAGATGCATTTTTACTTACTCATATGCTATTTGGTATTTGTTATTTAATTCTTTTATGTCTTGCCCTCTCAGTGTGTAAATATCTTCCAAATAGGAGCTCTATCTCACAGTTTATTTATTTATCCTTTATTTTCTGGAATGATTTAGTTTCTTTCTTGTTGTTCCTATGAACTATTAAAGTACACTCAAAATGCCAGTATGCTGTGATCTACATTGTATCATGCAAACTGAATATTACATTTGGAAAGTGACACAAAAATAATTTCTCAGTAATAGATCTTGATATGTACTGTGTAAAATATGGCTGCCATTTTATGTGATTTCTGTGTTTTTGCTTTTAAAGACTATACACATAACACAGATCCACATACATAAAAGTACACAGGGATGCATAAAGATGGGTTTGCAGTACCACACTTCAGACCGGCTGGGTCTGGAAGGAAGTCTGGCACATGGACTCGGATGTCAGCCTGGCCTGTTTGAATTATGCTTTTTCTGCGCTGCACTAACTACAGGTACTTGGACAAATGACTTAACTTCTTGGCCTTCCATCTTCTCATTTGTAAAATGGGAGCCATCATTCTGATCTTGCGGAGTTATGAATATTAATAGTGTTTGCAAGGTGCCTATCATATGGTAGACACTCAGGACAAGGTGATCATTATTATTATTGGTTATTTAACCATTTTCTAGGGCTGCTAGGCTTGTAGTAACCTGGTTTTTAGGTATCCAGGCCCTACTACAAGGCTCCTAATGATCATGTTCATAGTTAAGACCATTTATCTGCCTCCTCTGTTACTCTGGTCCTAGCTGTCATTCCTGTGGCACCTCCTCATTTTATGGGCAGCGCCCTAATTGGGAGTAGAAAGCCAAGCAGAGATTGCAGCAAGTGCTGCTTTATCCCCCACTCACCAGGACTCTGTATCTTGGTGAACGTGGCCACTTCTAAATGCTGAGTAGTGAATATACTAAGTGGCAGAAAATCTCTGATTCCTTTTTAGCTGATCAAAAGAATATTCTTTGAATTTCTTATTAAAGCCAAGCCATTGTGTATTACTTCTAGTCACTTGTGAAATTTATTCAAGAAGATAAAGAGCTATTGCCAAAGGGTGGCCTTCTTGAGTTTGTCTTCTTCTTTCTAAATACAGACTCAAGGAGTGGTGCTGAAAATAACCTGGAAGCCAAAGGCTGTAGAACTTACTGTTATTCTTCAAGCCACTTAGACCTTAACTAAATATGAAGAAAATTGAAAATTCAAAATAGGCCTTGATGAAGTCTAATATTCGTGTGACTACTTCATGCATTATTACTAGTTATTCATTTAAAATCTAATTATTCTGTAGGGCAAGGATTT
>NW_012148174.1:2148692-2164536 GCF_000956105.1 Propithecus coquereli | reverse complement strand
GTGTTCCAGCCGCACCAGCACGTGGCAGGAGTACCGCATCTAGGCGAGGCTGCTCTCGCGGTGTGACGTGTCTCCCCGAGTGACACAGCGCAGGCGGCAGCCCCGTGGCCTGGGAAGCCATAAGACAGCGGTGTGGGAGCATGAATAACGCGTTGGGATGATGAATTTACTAGTACGGCATCACCACTGGCAGCACACTGATGCGCTGTATGTCAGTCCGTCATTTCCACGCTCGGGCGTTGTGTGGAATCGAGCTGTTTTTTTCTCTTTTGGTTCTGAGTGATGCTTGTAGTGGTGGTGAGAAGAGGCAGGTGTGGATGATAATTTTGGATGGCCTTGTTTGAGTTAACTGTTGTTGGCAGGAGGCAAGGGGCTGTGTGTGTGTGTGTGTGTGTGTGTGTGAGAGAGAGAGAGAGAGAGAGAGAGAGAGAGGTGGAAAATGGGCCTGGGAGAGGGGAAAGAGGATGGAAGGAAGCAGAATTATAATTAAAGCACTTAAGCCTCGGAGTAAAAGCCTTTAGTAGGCCATTCGCACATCAGGAAACTTTTGCAATATGAGAATTTACCTGCACTCCCTTCCGGGGCCAGCTCGCCCAAACCTAGGGTGGGAAATTGGACGCTGTTATTTGCAGCCCCTCCTGGAATATCAACCTGGAAAAGGGTCTCTAGCATCCCATGCTTTCTCCATCGCTTTAAGCCCTGCGGTTGCTGCTCGCTGCCTGGACACATCTCCCTGACACCCACTCCCACTCTGGGAGACGCAGTCGTAGATCAGACCGCAAGAGCACTGTCTGGGCAGAGGTGGGGACTCTGGTACTCCAAGTCTCACAGTGTGGTCCAGCGTGAGCAACGTTCTTTCCTTCGTGTCTTCTTCAAGATCTCACAAGCAGTACGAGTGGAGTTGCTCCTGTTTATTCTCCCAAATCTCTCTCACACACACACACACCCACCCACCCTCACTGATGCGCCGCTGCCCCCTCTGTAGGACAGGCGGAGGGCGAGATGTGGACCAGGCAGCCTTTCCGTTTGCTGTCACTTCCCTTTATTCTCCCTCCATCGCCAGCACCTTGTGCAGGCTTAAGGAAATTCATCCCCAGGTGGCCCTTCTATTTTCCCTTCTATTCATGGTGTTAATCAAGGACTGACCAGACTGAGACACTTTCAAGTTTCATTTCCATAATTTCTACCTTTGAGTTTTTCCTCTGCAGTCAAGGCTCTAGGCAGCCAAAAGTATAGATACACAGCCCATAGCTCTAAACACTCTTGCTAACACTCTTTAGTGTGGCTTCTAGTTGGAGACTTTTCTGTACCCAGCACAGGAATATGTACCGTTTTTAAATTATTCATGGGAACCTCTAGAATGTATCCCCAAAGTGGGGGAGAAAATTTATTTCTAACTGCAAATCTGAAATATCTTTTAAGTGTAACTACATATCTGGCTTGGAAATAAAACTTCAAGAAGAGGCAACTTAGGAACTTTTGGTAAATTAGGTTATCATCAAATAACACTTTTGAATATTATTTAACATGTGTTATTAAGCTAGGCATTGTACACAGCAAGGTGGTCATAACCAAAGGCCTGCAGGAGAATTAAACACAGTTGGGAGGGTCCCCAATTTGTCAAGGTTTACTAACAGTGCCTATGAGTAGAGGAGCTAGTAATTCTGGGACCCTTTTGTCCCAAAGGTGGTGTTTCGAAACGAGTCAAATCGTTAGGCCATGTGGGATCTACCAGAGCCCCGTCGGTCTTGCCTGAGACCTTGGTCTTTCCATTCCCAGAAGCAGCGAGCAACAGTGGCACCAACATGCGAACGGATAAACCATGTGATCGTGCAAACACTAAGTAACAAATTAGACAAATAGGGAAAAAGCTTTTACACTATGTTAAAAATTAGGGACAGAAAAATGTACGTTTTTATCTACAAGCTCCCTTGGTATTCCATAAAGGTTTTCTCTCGAGTGAAACAATGAGCTTTCTGGTGTGATAAATTAGCAGACACCTTCTTTGGCGTGAAGTATTCCTGTGTTGCAAATCACTGATTTTATTAGATGGCAGCTCTAGCAGCAGTCTAATGCTGCCTCATGAAAAATCCATAACAATTCAATCTAATTTTAATGATTCTGGAAAATAATACTAGATATTTGAGAACAGCCCACTTGCTCATATTCCCACTTTCCAGTCCTGTCTGTGAAAGTGAATGTGATTCATGGACATTTGTGGCTGTATATTTTTTTTAGCAATGTATGAGCCCAACTCAGTTTATCTTCACCTGCCCAATTCACACATCGTCTCTCTCCTCAGCATATTTTTTTTGGTCCGGTATATGTTTACAGCTTGTTTATTTATTGCTTTGGTTTCTAATCTCACTGGAGGAAGATCAGAACTAATTCAGTTGAACGTTTAAACCCATTATAACTCTCGTTCATGGAAAAAATGCACACAATGGTTTACATTTTTATTTCAGAAAATAACGGTACCTAATGTTCTTTTCAGATATATAATTAGAGAACAGAAGGAGTTTCTAAGATAAACAAAAAAATTGATGAAAGCCGATCTTGGAATTGACTGACTCTGTCATATTTGTCTTCTGATTTATTTGTTTACTTATGTGTAAATCTTTATTCATGTGACACCTTCATTGTGTGCATGTCATGCTATTTTCCTGTCAATGCAGATCCTGTGGGAATACAAAGGAGCTTGATGAATTCTCTCAAGTAGGTCACTTTCTTTTTTCTTTGACTATAGCGAATAATTTATCCACTACAGGTTCAATATTGGAAAAGAACAGGACAGTACTGTATTTTTGTGTGTTCTGATTCTTGTGTGTTAGCACCACTGTCTACCCATCAATTAAACCATGTGCATTTTTCACGTATCTCAGGGTGAAAGAACACGTTACTTCTCAAGTCCCACAGTTGTTTAAATTGCTTCTCTAGATATAAATAGTTGTATTATGAGAATATGTTCTTTGCATGATTTTGCCTATTTGAATCATCATTTATAAATAGCAAATATTTAATAAAATATTATTTGACCTGTACCCATGTTTCTGTTACTGTGCATTTTCTCACATATATGCTTTTAGTGTGATGCTTATTTATTGGTTTATAATTTCAGCAATATGAAGACTAATATTATTATTTTATTATATTACATTTTAATAGATTTAACCACCATTTGTGTCTGGTGTTATTAAGAAACCTCTCCTTTAATAGACGTACCATACTTTGAAAATAAGTGGCAACAAGAATTTCCTAAGAGAAAATCAGAGTACTGGAATGGTAATAGAAGAGTCTCTTCAGATTCCTCAGTTTCCCCAGTGTGACTTAGAATACACTAGTCTGGAGAGAGAGAGATTGAAACAAATGCGGAGTTTTTTTCACGTCAACTTTTCTCTGTGAGCTTGCATGCCTGCATGCTGTGTTTTCCTGTCAAAACGCGATGTGTCTTGTCATTTGTTCAAGCCTATTCGTGTGTCTTTCGTGAGTGCTTTGTAGTCTATAAACATTTTGACGGCCATGCAATGTAAGGAGTAACCCCTCCGATTCCACACACAACTTCCAGGACATCTGTTTTGAGATTCGTCCTCTCATTTGTGTAGCCATGGTCATTTAAACCTGATTCATCCTTCCTGGAAATTTGGGATCTAGGGAGAAGAACTGCATGCAGAGTGGTAGGAGTATGGGTGTTGGAGTCACACTGCCTTTCGTTTGAATTTGACTCTATCTTCTATCAGCTCTGTGACCATAAGCAAGTCCTCATGGGCAAAATAGAGATTTTTATCTTTAATGGAAATGAGGATTGCATGAGATAACATGGAAAGCAGGCAGCACAGTGCCTAGCATGAGTAAGAGCTCAATTTATGTTGTAGCTGATCTTGTCTTGGGCACCGAATTTTCCCAGTAACTATTCTGATAGTGAATAATTTCCAGTATAAAATTAAAAACCACGTCACAGGCTTTATGATGTGTTGGTAACACCATACCTCACGTATATTTTTAAAAAAATCCATCCGTCTTCCATCTGTGTTAATTTCATTGGTTCCTGGCAATAACGTGCTGTTTTGAGCTTTTCCTTTTTTCCCATGAGTTAGCATTTTTTTAGACTTTGTATTTTGTCTCATTTTTCCAACATGCTGGAATAACCTGCAAGTCGTGGCAGAAGCTTTGCTCGTCTCAACAGTGATGGATCATCTCTCCCTGGAAGCCATCAATCAACAGCGGCTAACAAGAACATGGAGCGGGGCAGGAGTGGGAGGGTGCACAGGTCGCTCTACTTGGTTCACTGACTATCTGCTGTGAACACTTGATTGATGTGATAGAAATTTCTGCTGACTTCATGTTTCAGGGCAGCATTGACTTTCTTTCCCCAAGCAGATGTCTGATTTTGGTTGGGAATCAGTGTTCTAAGCTTTTATAGTCTCATGCAGACAGCAACAATAACTGGGCCCCGCCATCTGTTGAGCCTCCATAACAGAGTTCGAAGTGAGCAGACGGCTTGTCTCAGGGGCTGGGCCTGGCTGACCGGTCAGTCTGTAGATTGGAGGGAAGTGGGCCTATGAGCACTCAGCTGCCAGGGAGGGTGCAGGGCTGGGTGTGCCGGTTCGCCCGGTGGGAGGGTGAGCACAGGGAAACCGAGGTGGGGGCAGGAATGAAGTTAGGATTCCGTGTTGCAGAACAGGGAGGGAAATTTGGTGCTGTGGCCAGTAGACCAAGACGAGGCTGTCATGGGATCTGCAAGCCTTGGTCGAAAGTGTGAAAACCGGGCAGATGGCAGGGCAGAGGGTAAGCCAAGGTCCCAGGCACATAGCCAGCGTTTCTCTTGGGAGGCGGTGGCGCTGACAGGCTGTGGGGTGTGGTGCCACCATTTTTAGAGGGCAGCACAGGGCATCCCCGGGAGTCAAGGCAGTGAGCAGGGTCTCAAAGGAGCCCTGTCCGCAGGGTGGGAGAGGCTCTGGGCCTGGAGTTCGCAGGCCGCTGCACACTGCAGGGCCGGCATCATACGAACAGCCCCTGAATTTACTCAGCGTCCGCGGTGTTCCCGAGCGCCGCCTTTGTTACTGCGCGCGTGTCAAGTGCTGCCTTTGCCCTAGGAAGACGATGCCAGCGGCTTCCCACCAGCTCTTGCCCTGTGCCTTGTTTTCCCAGAAGTGTTTGTGGACTTGGGCTGATGAAACCACACTTTTTGGTCTCCTGATAGCCTGCAGGAGACAGAGGTGTCGGAGTGAAACCGTGTATCGTCTATATGCTCACGCTTCCAGGTACATACACGCTCATTCATTTATCGAACTAGAAATTCTTGTCGCAAACCCACTAGGGAGCAGGCGCTACTTTGTGCTGTAGATGTACAAACATTTCTATATAAAGACATGTCTATATGTTGTCAGCCTGTGAAACCTCCTCTTAGCCCGAGGTCAGAATGATGGCCTCAGCCTTTCAGGACGCAATATTGGAACGTGGCCACAGGAGGGGCTTGAAGCTGCAAACCGTTCAGGACTTCATTGCACAGGAAAGACAGGATTGCCCTCAGGCGGTTGCTCAGAACAACTGTGCGTGTAACGCGGCAGATGATAGTAGCAGGAGTCACTGACCTCGGTGAGAAATGACAGCTGACAGCGGAGGGAGGAGACAGAGCAACTCTCGAAAGCGAAATCATGTTTTTTGAATTTTCTCTAGTTCTTTGGCACAATGGTCTGAGGCCATTTAGTTTAGGAGGAAACACCAGCAAGTAACCTTTGCGAGCAGTGAGTACTGTGTCAAATAGCACAGTCAGTGATGTTCACGGTGCTATTAGCTCGTATTTGCACAGCTTTTCTATACACAACTCTTTACATTTCGTGTTCTTATTAAGTCAGCACAAAATCCCAATGGCAGCTGACATCAGAATCACCGGGAGGGCTTGTGACAACACAGATTACTGCCCTCCCCGCAGAGTTTCTGAGCCAGTAGGTCTGGAGGGGGCCCAGGTCTGCCTTGTCAGCAAGTTCCCACGTGCGATGCTGCTGTCGGCTGGGGCCACACTTGGAGAACCGCTGCCCTGTGGACGCGTGTGGCCGCTTGTATTCTATCATCTGCGTTTTACACAGGAGGAAATGGGCTTTCAGGGAAGCTGAATTAATTACTCAACCAAGGTCACGCGGGTGGCAGATTTCAGACTCAAATTTAGGTCGTCTGAGAATGAATAACCCATATGCTTTTCAACTATGTGCTATTGACTCAGATTTTTTCCCGTTAAAAATTAAGGAAGGGTTTAATGCATTTTAGATTTTCATCAAAATATGTGGAGTTAAAACCTTGCCATTTTAGTATGTTAGAAAATTTACGTGTATGGCATATATTCCTCCTTGACAATACTAGATGGGGTTTTTAGTATGTCTGGCCTCTGTAGCACTTGGAACATTGAAATGAATGCTAAGAAACTACGGGGACTGGACGGAAAAGGAATGAATGGAGGAAGTATTTTTTTTGGAGTGGTAGGTGCAGGTGCAGATAAATCCTTTGGCAAAGAGACACGAAGTAGTGGACATCAGGAAATTTAGCAGAGCAGAAGGAAGCCGGTATTTTGGGAGCATTTCCGTACATAGATAACTCAGCTAACCAGGAACGGTGGTATTGACTTTGATTCGATGCTGCTCTTCTCTGAACGGAGTCTGCGAAGGTCTTTTCCAGCTGAACGTGCGTTCTGCTTCCAGGTTCGGAATGTCTAAGAAAACTGACTCTGTGTTGAAGTGTCCGTTTTCCTTCTCCGCGAGTGATCTCCCCAGTCCCAGTTAGATATTTATGAAGAAGCTGCTTTAGGAAGAATCTCTAAAGACATCTTAAAGAAAATTCTGGGATCGTCTATGTCCTTTGATTTCAAGACGGGGATAGTTGCCATTAGTGCAGAGAGGTGACATTTCTCTTCCAGGGTATCACCAGGCTGTATCCAGCAGGGTTCGGTCAGAAAAACAAAGCCCCCGTAAGGCATTTTAACATGAGAAGAATTAGTGAAGGCATTGAGGTGCTCACAAAGCCATGGGAAAGGCTGGAAGGGTGAAAACCATGGGGACTGCCAGTGGCTTCAGGTTCACTGCCACAAAGAGGCAGAGAGCTGTTGCCACCCAGAAATGGGAAACTGTAGGGAACGCGGTTGGTGGCCTCAGAGCTTCCCCCAGCTCTGGGAGGATAAATGAGAGGGAAACAAAGCAGCCACTGCAGAAACACATCTGGGGAGCTCACGTGTCCACATCTGCCACTGCTGTGAGAGGAGGCAGAAGGAATGTCTGTTCCCTTTCTTCCACCTTCCAAATCTTGCAGGAGTGCCATCTCTTTGTCGAAATCTAAGACATTTCCGGTTTAACAGGATTCACTTGGAAAGTAAAATTGTGTCACTGCTCAGATGTGGCTGTGGCCTCTACATTTCTCCACTAGGGTGGACACGTGGAATCTCTTTGGAAGTAGAGGTCTTTGCCTCTCATTAATAAACCTCTTGAGCTGTGAAATCTCACTGCATTTGCAGTTTCTGGATTTGATTTTGCTTGACAGGTATTAATGACTTATTGATTCCCCATTTTTATTTATGGTTAAAGCTTAATTCCTGGGAATCTTGCTAAGGCAGGAGCGTCCATTAATTAGATACCCCACCGCCACCCCGCCATCCATACACTGCATTTGGAACAAAGTTTTATCACTAGAAAACAGGCTAAATGAAAGTATTAATTTTTATCCAGAAAATTAAAAAATACACCCAGTTAACCAGTTAATACATGTCTGCTATGGTTTGAAGGTGTCCTCCAAAGTTATGGGTTGGAAACTTAATGCAGCAGTGCTGAGAAGCGGGACCTTTAAGAGGTGATGAGGTCATGAGGCCTCTGCCCTCACAAATGGATTAATGTTGTTATTACACGAGTGGGTTATTGTTGAGAGAGTGGCTTTGTTATATTTAATAAAAGCAAGTTTAGCCCCCTCTTGTTCTCTCGCCCTCCAAGGTGCTTTCTTGCCCTCTGCCTTCTGCCCCGCGATGATGCAGCCAGAAGGCCCTTGCCAGATGTGACCCTTGACCGTGGACTTTCAGCCTCCGGAGCTGTGAGAGATGAATTTCTTTTCTTTGTAGATTATCCAGTCCCTGGCATTTTGTTACAGCAACACAAAATGGACTAAGACCATGTCTATTGCACAAAAATGGAAAAATGTAGAATATTTTAATGTATTTATATAAGTAAGTATATATATTTGTTTAATCTGTCTTCCTTTATTGGAATTTCCGTTGGTTACAGTTTTTGTTTTTTGCTTTAATTACCAATGCTGATATAAATGCTCTGATATGTATCTCCTACGATAAGCAATATCCTTGCATAAATGTCTAGAAGTGGATTTTTAGCATTTAAAGTGACATGCTTTGAGAAGATTTTTGAAGTCTATATTTATAAATTGCCTTCCAGAAAGATTAGACACTTTTATTCTCCCACCAGCTGTGAATAAAAGTTCCCAATTTTCTGAACTCTCACTAGTATTGGATTTTATATTTAAAAAAGCTTCGCTTATCAGATTACTGATAGTTAAAAATAGTATTTAATTGTTTTAATTTTATTTTTCTTGGTTATTAGAGAGGATGAACAACACAGGTTTGAACAGCACAGGTCCACTTGGAATTTCTTCTGCCCGTGTCCTGAGACAGCAAGACCAACACTTACTTCCTCTTCCTCCTCAGCCTACTCAGTGTGCAGACAGCAAGGAAGAAGACCTTTATGATGACCCACTTCCAGTTAAGGCACAGTAAATATATTTTCTCTTCCTTGTGATTTTTAAATAACATCTTTTCTCTAGCTTATTTTATTGTAAGAGTACAGTGTATAGGCTGGGCGTGGTGGCTCATTTCTGTAATCCCAGCACTTCGGGAACTCGAGGCAGGAGGATTGCTTGAGGCCAGGAATTTGAGACCAGCCTAGGCATCATAGTGAGACTCCGTCTCTACAAAAAAATTTTAGAAATTAGCTGTGCATGGTGGTAAGTGCCTGTAGTTCTAGCTACTCAGGAAGCTAAGGCAGGAGGATCCCTTGAGCCCCGGAGTTTGAGGTTGCTGTGAGCTGTGATTGTGCCGCTGCACCCCAGCCTGGGTGAAAGAATGAGATCCTGTCTCAGAAAGTAGAAAAAAGAAAGAGTATAGTATATAATACATATGAAATATAAAATATGTTTGCATTGACCATTTATGTTATTGGTAAGGCTTTTGGTCAACGGGAGGCTATCAGCAGTTAAGTTTTCTGGGGGTCAAAGTTATATGCAGATTTTCAGCTGCGTTGGTGCACCAACCCCCACATTGTTCAAGGGTCAGCTGTATTTACATTAATATTTATGTGTATTGTTCAAGAAGTTTGTGGATAAAATCTCTGAAGTAAATTCTTCCAATAAAAAGTATGTGCACGTACAATTTTGGTGAATAGTGCCAAGAGCACTCATGATATGGTGCCAATTTATTTTCTTACCAAAAAGGAATTGTATAAAAATGTATAAGGATGTTTAAAATATATCTTCATTAAAAATTACTCACCAAGTAGGTCATATTTACCTAATTTCACACTAGAGTGCTACACCAGCCTCCTGGAAGTGAAGGTATAGGAGGGACTAATTCAGAAATTACAGCAACATCGGAATTATTTCATGAAATAGGGTAAGTAGATAATAATTCTATACATTTTCCATTTTTTAAGTCATAGGTCTTACATAATTTTCCTTAGGAGATTGTTTCTAATATTTCAACCATTTTTAGTGTTTGGAACATTTTGTTGGCATTTCCCTTCCTCCAAGTTACTTCTGTTTTCCCTGATTGAATTCCCTTTTAATCATATCGAATACTTTCTCTCCTTTCCTGTTAGAGGTAATTTTGTTTTCTCCACTCCTCAGGCACTGCCTAATTATTTCCCGTGTGGATGTGCGCCCTCGTGTCTGCCTGCTTTCACATCTGCACCCCTCACTTAGCACACGGTAGTGCTACTCGATGTTGTCTTCGAACATTTCAATATTTTCCTCCATCAGTAGAGCTTTATGCATGTGTGAGATTAGTTATTGAAGCAATAATTATTTATAAGACCTAACGTGATTAATTCTGTCATTTCTGCTATGAATGTGAATAACATATCTCAGTTTAGATGTGCTCTTCTTAAGTGACTCGTTTGATAAAATACGATCTCTGTAAGTAATTATCGTTGGCATTCTTTTTTCTTTTTCAAAACCCACTTATTGAGGAATGACTGACATACAAAAAGGTGTGCGTAGTTAGTGTCTGCAGCTTGATGAGTTTAGAGATAAGTATACATAAGCATAAGTATACATAAGCATCTCCCTATCCGTCACCTCAAAGGGTTTCCTCCTGCCCTCTTATTATTTTTTTATGATAAGAACACTTAACATAAGATCTATCCACTTAGCAAATGTTTAAGTGTGCAGTACAGATTTGTTATTGTTCACATTCTTTATTAATGAGCACTCACTAATGATTTTTCAAAATAATTCTGGCAGCTTTACATTTCATATATTATTGAGTAATCTGTATAATAACTCTGTTTATTTGGATAAGACAAGTGGCTTCGTAGTTTTGTGGAAAATATTAGGTTGCCACCTGACAGCAATAAAAATATGGTAACAAATATTATTAATAGTTGTTACCTCTGGGTTATGGGAAGTTCTATTGTTCTCTTTTTGCTTACCTATATTCAAAAATTTATTTATAATAACCACATATTGCTTTACTTAAAAAGATACCATTTTAAACGTCATATGTTTTTCCACAGAGCTCAGAGGAGATCCATGAAAAAGAGAGAAAGAAGGGCGTGTAGAGTGTAAGACGCTAGCTCACAGTTTACAGTTCCGTTCCTTCACTGATTCTTAAGGGAATTGAGGAAAAATAATTTTTAAGTTCTTTACCCTTTTTATAAATGGATTATTTAAGCAGGTGAACATATTTAGTTTTTCAGTTTTTATGGCCCTGTATATGGAAAGAAAACATGAACACTGGAGACTTTCTACTTGCAAATAGTCTTTTCAATTTTTCCTGACCAGAAGTGTACGCATTCTGAAATAAGTATATTAAGCATCTACGTTAGTTTGCTAGGGCTGCCATAACAGCGTACTACAAACTTGGTGGCTTAAACAACAAATTTATTTTCTCACAGTTCTGGAAGCTGAAAGTCCAAGATCAAAGTGTTGTCAGGGTGGGTCCTTCTGAAGGCTGTCTTCTTTTTGTGTCTTCACATAGTCTTTGCTCTGTCCAGGTCTGGGTCCAGATTTCCTCTTCTTAAAAGGACATCAGTCATATTGGATTTGGGCCCACTCCACTGACCTCATTTGAACTTAACTCTGTAAAGATCCAAACTGTATGAGGTCATGTGCCGAGGTACTAAGGTTTAACATATGAATTTTGGGGGGACACAATTCTGCCCATAACAGCATCTGAGAAACTTTCCTATCTGTTGAGATGCCCTTTGGTTCTCTAACCCCACAGTGGCTCTTATATAGTAGTAGTTAACTTCTTTTGAGTTGGGGATTCCTTTGAGAATGAGAAGTAGGGCCTGCTACCCAGGGAAATGCACGTGTACACTCAATTTCACATCGAGGAGTTTATAAACAGCTACCCTGTTCCCACCCCTATTCATGGACCCCAGGGATCAAGGACCCCTGGTACAGATGCTATTAAAACCACAGAGTCAGGGCATTCAGTGATCAAATCCATCAACCAGCTATTTGCAAGTCACAAAACTTAGCAAGTTTCATCAGTACTAAATTATAATTTTAGATCTCTCACCTAGATGTTGACAGTTGAAGGAATTGAAAGCAGCCCTGTAACATTCGTCCTCACTCCAGCAGAATCAGACTCTAAGCACATGTCAGCAGCTCTTCTGAGTGACCGGAGCAGTTCTTTCAGTTTCTAAAGGTGTCTCCTGACGCCAGTTTGAAGCACAGATCAGTAGTGAGGGTGTCAGTCTTGCTCTCGGGCATTTCCTGGGTCGGGCCTGTTAAGGGTGAAATGCGGCTCTGCCTGGATACATCCGGAGCTGCAGTGAGTTGTGGTCTAGCTTTGTTCAGTAGTGGATGGGAGGACCGTTGGCCGGTTGGGTGGACTTTCCACTTGGGGCCTTACATATAGAACCCCCGAATTCCTTCGGTGCTTAAGGCTCAAAAGGAACTTAACATTACTGGAAGCAGAGTCAGATTTCTAGGGCCTGGGTCTCCAACCAGTCCCTGAACATGAGAAGAATTAGATACCTTCCTTGTTACTGTTTGTAAATAAAGAAGATGGAAAAATCAAAGTCATGCTTTATAGAACTGAGCTGGAGATGGGCCCTATGCCGTATCTATAGGGCTTTCGATAGAATGTGTAGACTCGAATTAATGTGTAGACCTGGTACAGAGAATATTTTGATCACCCTGTTTTTTTCCTGGTACATTCTATCAACATGTCAATCTCAGGCCAGTCACCAGTATTTTGGTTTGTTAGTACAACACTTTGGCAAGGCTTGTGAGCCAGGACAAGAAATTAATATTTGGGTTCATTTTATTTCAGTGCTCTGAGACATTATTTAGTTTCAGCTTTTCTTTTACAGTTCATTTAGATTTGATTTAAGTCCACTGTCAAAACAAAATTTAAAATGCTTATTCAAGAATATAGCGAAACTGGGAATCACATAAAATTCCGCATTATATAGCTACATCAAAATTTTGTACACAGGCCAGAAGTATAGTAAAGGGAAAAAAAAGTTCATAAATGCATGAGAAATTTTAAAATAAAATAAAGATTTTTAATGTTATTTTAGTTTTATGTGATTATATTTTATTTTCTTTGTCCCTTTTATTCATCTGAAAACTTACATAGTTTTAAACTTACGTTGTTACGAATGTTTTTACTAGAAATTTATTGTGTGCTAAAAATTATTAACAAAATCTAATTTTACTCAAAACAGATTGATTCAATGATGTATGAAATAAACCTATACTATATAACACAAATTTGTTTAAAGAAGGGAATTAGAGATCCTATACGTGATAAATTAAAGCAGTATCAATTTTTATTTCCTTTCTAAAACATGAAAACCTTTTGAAGGTACTGGTTGATTTTTTGGTTACTTAATCAACTCTTAATTGTCTGTGCTATTTAGGTAAAGAAAATCATGAATATAGAAAATTCATGTTTTTTTCCTATCAAGACTCTCAAGGAAAGGCTTATGAGTTAGATGTTACGTGAAATAAATACTCAAAACAATGCTTATATGCTAAACAATTGTCAACTTTTAATCTTACTAATGGCAATAGTATTTACAGTTTTGGATATAGGTGGAAAGAATTCCTTAGAAGTGAATTTTTTAAAAACCTGATTCAGATTTTATTCAGATTTTTCTTCCTTCCTTTTTTTTTTAGCACTGCCCACCATGAGCCCAATTATTTATACTTCATCAGTTTTCCCAAGTCTTTTCTTCTGTTCCAGGATCCAAGCCAAGTTACCTCATAGCATTTGGAGTGCATTTTATTTTATCAAGTCATTTCTGTTGTTCCCGTATTTTATAATAATTGCCAAACAACAGAAATTCTGACCATTCCATGTGTGTATGTGTGTTGGATATTTTTTCCCTCCTCTATGACAGAATAGCAAAAGTAATCTTGTGGGATTTGGAATCAAAGTGACCTGAATTGTTTTTTTAAAGTAACCCAAATTTTAATCCCAGTACTATTTAATTTGGGGGCTTTGATTAAGTCACCTAAGCTCTGTAAACTTCAGTTTCATCTGTAAAATAGAAATAATGATGATATTAATACCTTTCTCACCGACTTGTAAGGACTAAATGTGAATATACAATAAACTGCAGTAGTGATTTTTGGTATTACTATTACTTATTGTCTAATGAAGATACTAAAGAGAAGAGAATTATCCACAGAGCAGATGGCCAAGGATGATTTTTAAAAATAGGGGAGGAGGAATAGCACAGAAAAGTCACAACTTGGAAAATCACCTCCGAAATAAGCAAGAATCAATTGCTCAGAGAAATTAAAAAGCTTTCCTATTTCTTGCCCGCACATTCATATCAAAGCGTGTAACACCGGGCCTGCTTTGTTACTTGGCAGGCTCCTGGCCATTTGTAAAGAAAATGTGCAACAGCTGTTGCTCTGGGAGGCAGATGGATGGATGACATTTGTGAATTGCATTTTTCTGATGGAGAAACTGAGGCACAGAGTGGTTAATTGTTTCTCCCAACCTTCCGCATCCACGAAACATCAGGTCTGAAATTACAGTTCACGAATATCTGCTGCTGTCCAGCAAAGTTGGCAGAGAGGAACCACCAGCGGACAAGGATGAGACTGCAGACGTGGGGGGCTTGCTTGTGGGGAGGCCGGCCGAAGAGTCGCGCTCTTGTGTTTGGTGCAGATGGCCAACGGGTAGCGCTAACCAGGGCCTCCCTCCCCCCAGCCACCCACCCTCGAGTGACAGCTTTTTGCATCTTCTTGTCTAATTAAACCACCAGCAGAGAATGCCAGTTTTCTGCTTGTGTGACACCTCTGAATATTAAGTAGCTTTTGTAATTAATTATTTTTTGAAAGGCTTGATCCTCCATAATTAAATAAATCTCTGAGAGTTAATAATAGGTTAGCGTGGTCTGTGGACTGAAAAACACTGTGAGCAACAACCTGACTCCGAGGGAGGAACTCTGCATCCCATAGTGTCTCTATTGATCAATCCTTGGTGATCTGAATGCTCCCAATACTAACATCGCAATGTGTTTCTTCCTTTCTCTGTATTCCTGTGCACCCAAATGGAACCAATAGTTTCTGCACAGGGTGAAATATAAAAATGCAGATCTGCTTAAATAACTTACTGCCCAACAAGACAGTCCGTGCAGAACGTGAAAATATGCCGTAAGCAGCTGTCTGGCTCACGCTGCCCTCAGGGTTGAGACGGTGATGCCGTTCAGTAACTTTTGTGTCTTTGTGCCAGCAGTGACATCGAGACCAGATGATGGACGTTGGCAAGATCTGGCATCAACGGCATGGAAAGGGTGCCCCGAATCAGGTGGCCATATTCTCTGGAGAGCTCACGGGGTTTTGCAGAGCTGGCCCAGCCCAGAGGACAAGCCAGTGTGCCACCACTAGCGGGTCTAGACGGGGAGGCTGCTCTTTCTGCCCTGGAGAGGCCAGGCATCTGGGGAAGCAGGACAGACCTGCCACTGCAGGATCTTCTGTCTTCGGGAGCTGGCATCACGTGATCTGGCTTGTTTGGTGAGGCTGTTTACTCTTAGTCTGCAGGAGTCTAAGTTGTTTGCTGCCCAAACTGGATAGCGCAAGTGTTTAACCAGAAGCAGTGTGGGGGAGGGACTATGAGTGGAGTTAGGTGAGCAAAAATGGAGAAGGGGTCGTACTCACGCTCTCATTTAAAGAACATTCTCTGCCCTTTCCCTTCGCCCTGTCCCATTCTCTTTCCGTCTTCCTGCTTTCGCCATCCCCGTCTTTCCCCTTGTCCTCTTGTCCTGAATTTGTATTCTTGTTTGGCCAGCATGAGTATTTTCTTGCTTAGATTTCATCTTAGAGTGGCAGGATCGTACCTTAGCATTATAGAATTTTAGACCTGGGTGATGTCTTGGGGGTTCTGGATCAGCCATGGAGAGTCTTAAATCTTAAAGATTCTAGAAAGATTCCAGGGTTCCTCCCAGGGGTTTGACTTTTTGTTAGAGAAACCTAGGAGTGCTGTCTGGCTCAGAAACTTAGGTAAGGATAATGGTCCTAATGACAATTAGTATTTTAATAATATTCATTGAATGATGTGCACTCTATAGATCTTGTCTTTTGATATAGTAGTGAACTTTTAGCAGGTACTATATCTGTA
>NW_012148174.1:2113993-2147827 GCF_000956105.1 Propithecus coquereli | reverse complement strand
ATCGGCTGGCATTTTTTACCCCAGGAACTAGCAGACTATATCCGTTTTCAGCTATTATAAACTTTCATGAACATCTCGGTACATATATTCATGAAAATTATGCTGTTTTTAAATGCTGTCCTTGGCAAGGTGTATAGACAGGTCTGTTTTGCTACAGATAACCCTGACTTTACAGGGAAGTGAGTTGACGATACAGAGACAAGTGTTGATAAAAGGGAGTGAAAAGAGAATACCTCCCTCTGAGTTAAGGTGAGCAGTGTCTGGGCACTGTGACCAACTCCAGAGGGCTCAGAGCAAACTCAACGTCACCATCACCTTGCCAATTTCATTTGACAACCGGAGTCCTAAGATGTCAGGGATGCTGCTCTTTGTCCCTCCCTGCTAGTCATGGTTCTGATAAGTGGAAGCCTTGGAAATTTCTCTCTAATAGATCAGCCCAACAGCCGTGCTCTCGAAATGTAGATCTATGCCTTTGAGTGTTTGTTTTGTGAGATGTGGGGTGACCTGAGCAGTCCCTTTTCTGAAGTAGCCTATATTTCCTCTATATTGTTTCTTTACTTCTTATTGTACCAATAGAGATCATTACATCGTTGTTTTTCTCGTTGTTCTTCTGAGGATATTCTCTCCCTTGGTGATGTACTACAGACAGTCCTGGCTTTTTCGTCCCCAGTATGTTCATGGAGACTGTGTCCTCAAGATTTTTTAAAAACAGTATTTTCTAATGAGAATAACACAATTGAAAAGTACATAGTCCTACCAATTGACTTCGAATCAGATAAATCGTATGTCCTTAAAACAAAGAAACATTGTTCTGTAAATTTTCTAAATTTTCCTTTGCCCAGAGATCTTCAAAGTAATTCCATTAATTTCGGTCACATAAAGTGAGCATAAATGTGTGCCCAAACTGTTTCTTTAAAGGGCCTCAAATGTGGATGGAAAATATAAATAGAGACTGTGAAAATACAGTTCTACAGTGTGATAAATCTGGCCTCCATCTAGACGTTTGAGGCTGAAGAAACATGAGAAGGTTCTGTCTTGCCTCATTTGACAGATACGAAAAATGGGCCCCACTGCATTAAGTGACTTGCTTAGGACACTGTGCTTACGTTAAGTGTAAGTGTCGTAAGTGTCCATGGAGTGCCAGGTCAGGGTGGCAGGGAAAGAGGTTGGACTACTGTTCAGAACACCAGCGCGGGGACCAGACTAAGCAGTGTGTGGACTCGGCGTGGCTGCCTGGAGCATCAGTGAGATGAGCCGGGCGTCCCCCACACAGGCACGAGCAGATGCCTTTGTCTCACCTGCAGGCGTCTCCAAATATCAGTGGTCCAAGGAGTGGAGGGCTGGGCACCACGTGTGTTTGAGAGTATTTGCTCAATTTCTGCGAGCCTCTTGGGACCACGCAGACTAGATCACTGGGGTTGGGAGAGGGAGTGTGGACTTCATGTCACTGGGCAAGAGGAGGGGAAGCTGGAGGTGTGGGATGGCACAAGATGTCACTGAGCGCTGTAGGAGTGCACACGGACAGTAGTGAACCTTGCATGGAAGGGGTTGGTCAGAACACATGCTCCTCCTCTTCTTTGTCTTCTTGCTCCTCTTTTTCCTCTTCATTTCTCTACTTCTTCCTCTGTTTTTTCCCTTTAGTTATGACAGACATAATAATATGTGGTCTGGGAACACCATAATAAAGGAGTTCCAAATAACATTTTAATAGTAGTGGTAGAGAGAAAAAGTAGGGAACATCTCTAGAAGTGCAAGATAAATCTGGACTCAAGAGGAGGGTTGAAATTAGGAGATGAAAAATAAAGTGGCCCATTCATTAGGTCCAGCGTCACTAGCTTGAAAATCAGTTATAAACTAAGCACTGTGTTACGCAAGACACATTTCTTGGTACATAAATCTGGTATCATCATCACTGCTAAAATAAAGTACAAGACCAAGATGATGGCTTGTGGACCCGAACGGGAAAATACACAGGGTCAGGATATGGTGTCATGCTTAATCGCTCTCGGCTCCTGACAATTGTACATACGATATTGAGTTTATTTGGGCATGTGTGGATGAGAATTTGCCGAAAATAGTTATGACCTCTTGTGAATCGTTTGAGAAGCTCAGATGAATATGAGACTTCAGAGCATTTATATTACAGGTAAAACCACCAGTGCTAGGAGAAGACTGCGTCGGAATTTATGTGGTATTGAATTTATGGCATTCTTTGCATTTTCTGTATTTAGTTTAAAATTGTCCACAGTTATTGTTTTCTGTGTTTAAAATATGTCCAAAGGCCAGGACATCATTTCAGCCTCTCTACGCATTGTTTTTCACCCCATGGTCTTTTGACCTGCATTAGAATAACCCGAAGTGCTCGTTTTCGATGAAGATTCCTGGCTCCACCTCAGGTCTACAAGATTGGAAAGCCACGGAGCAGGTCCCGGGCCTCTGCAGTTTGCTGGAAAGCCAGCAGGGCCCATTTTCTGAGGCACGCAGCAAAGCCTTCTCATCCTGCCTTACGAAGGTGATGGCTGGTATCAGAGTAGCATGGACTGCAGTGACGAAACATCCCTTAAGCTCTAGATGATGCTGGAGGGAAGATGGAGTTCGCTGCCAGAAATTGGTGAACTGGAGTCAGAAGGCACAGGTGGTGCTATTCATGCCAGGAAAATGGCAAAGCTGGCGACCTTGAGGGAGGCTGACTTAGGTGTGGGCAAGGGCTCCTCGATGGCCATGGGACACCCTGACCTGGGGAGCTGATAAAGCAGGGGTGCCAGCAGTGCCCATGACCCTGGGGGTGCTTGTGCCAAAGGGTCTTCACTGTAATTGTGTGTGGTTGCTTGACTTGTGTATAGTAAGTGTTTTCAGAGTCTAGTGCTGACCTTGAACAGAACCGCGCAGGGAAGTGGGCTGTTGTGTAGGCTGTGAATTATGTCTGAACCACAGCCAAATGCATCTGCTCTGCGCAGCTCCTGGGCCCTCAGCGAACGAGCCCTTCTGCCACTGTGGCGATGCGCGCCTGCGGTAACGCTGCGGTGCCAGCTGCGTTTGCAGCCGGCAGAAAGTCGTATCATGGTCCCTGTTCATGGCTTTCAGCTATTCGATGGTAGCTCAGAAGTATTTATACATTTTCCTGCTCTAAGCCATTCCCTCTCTGACAACCTGGAACATCACCGTACCTATTATATTACTCTGTCCCTAGCAACATATTTCTTAATTAGGTAGGGATGTCATTGAAAGTGAACCCTCTATTTTATTTAGTAGGAGCATTACTGTGCGTGATATACTCACATGACATCTTAGAGAAAGATACTGGATTTGTTCCAAGAATTTTTCAGGTTACTCCAGCATCGGGAGTATGTGAACATGCACCACTAATTCTAAGAGCCGCTGCTTCTCTGTTGCCCTGTCCGCATAGATCACAGACAGACTGAGGGATTTGGCTCACTTATTCAAGCTCTGGGTGTTCCTGTCTGGCTACAAGGTAAAACATTTGGGTGCCCACGGGGACTTGGATATACCACAATCCTGACCTCACGGAGAGCCCAGCGACTCCGCCTGTGCACCAGGCATGTTCGAATTTGGTTTGATTTTCATCCTTTGGATGCTTTAGACCTGGGTTGTTGAGTTTAAATGGTGACATAAATCATGCTGTCCCTGACGGGAAGTAGAATGGAAACCTCATGGCACTGCCAAAATATGTCATTTTTCTTTTAAACTCGTTATTTAAGTTTTGCTTCTTCTCTTTTGGAGGAAGAGACATTAAAGCAGATTTATTTGATAGCTAATTCTTGATTATAGTTGTCCACAATCCATTACCTACAATTCTGAATTCCAAAAAGCTCTGAAAATCCTCAATTTTTCTGTAAATTTCGCACAAACTTATTCGGTGGAAATACCAGCCCCATATTAACATGAGGCTATTTCTAGTCTTTATCTCTTTAATGTGGATATTTACGTGTTTTGTTATATAAATATTAATGCAAGGTGTTGCCCAAATCCTGTTTTTAGTATTACCTAATATGTTACCACAAAAATCAAAAAGTTCTGAATTCTGAAATACGTCAAGCCCAAAGGGTTGCAGGTAAGAGATTGTAGACCAGTTCTTAAGCGAAGAGAGAATATGTGTGAATAACACAGAACGATGGAGAAGCACAAAGCAGTGGACTGCATGACCTTTCACCCACGCTGGTGCCTTCCAAGACGGGAGATGATACATCTCCACCCGGTTAAACTCAGGCACACCCGTGTGACTTTCTTTGGCAAATAAATATGAGCAAAGAGATGAGCCATTTTCAGGCAAAGCTTTAAGACGTAGCTCTCCATTCTCTCTTTTTTCTCTGCCAGGAGCTCAGCAATGTTCCAGACGAGGGCTGGGGTCGTCAGTGAAGCTTGGCATGTAGCTGTGGCTGATCCGCAGCGGAGATGGGGCCTGAACGAGAAAGAAACCTTCGTTGTTTATGCCTCTGCGGTGTAACCTAGTCTGTCCTCACCGACACACCCAAAACCACACGCCCTCTGGGATGGAGTCTGTCGTGCATGTGACATCCATGGGCACCGACACAGTTAAAATGACCAACACAGTCCGTGTCCTCTTGGGGTTTGCAGCTGGCGGCACAGACAGACAGGAAGGAGATGCCATGGCAGGCCTGGCCCGCCACACCGCCTTTCCTTCTTCCCCACCCGGTGCTGTTTTCCGTATCTAAGCCCAAGGCCAGATATCTCCTGACTTTAAGTATCCAAACACATGTTTAGATTTTAATATGCATATTTTTCCTTATTGGATTTAATAAATCACATAAGTAATTTATGCATATTATTAATATAATAAACAATGCAAAAGTATTCTCTCTTCTTCCTCCAAGCACACTTCTAAGGTAATCAGCATTAATAATTTATTGTGTATCCTTCCATACCTTTTTCTGTGCCAGGCAAATATGTATAGATACATAGGGTTACTTTTTGATATTATCCTACTCTGAACATTATTTTGCCAAGGTTATCAATTCAATTAAGTTATATAAACTAGACTTAAGTCTTAATTTTTGTTTTTTTTTTTTGAGACAGAGTCTCACTCTTTTGCCCGGGCTAGAGTGAGTGCCGTGGCGTCATCCTAGCTCACAGCAACCTCAGACTCCTGGGCTCAAGCGATCCTCCTGCCTCAGCCTCCCGAGTAGCTGGGACTACAGGCATGCGCCACCATGCCCGGCTAATTTTTTCTATATATTTTTAGTTGTCCGATTAATTTCTTTCTATTTTTAGTAGAGACGAGGGGGGTGGGGTCTCGCTCTTGCTCAGGCTGGTCTCGAACTCCTGACCTCAAGCAATCCTCCCGCTTCGGCCTCCCAGAGAGCTAGGATTACAGGCGTGAGCCACCGCGCCCAGCCAAGTCTTAATTATTAATAGCTTTCTTTATGAAATGTTTCTTATGTCCCAATCACTCTAATAAACACTTTGCATGTGTTTAATCCCCTCATCAGCCCTATGAAGTAGGCCCTGTTATTATCGACATTTTCCATTTGAGAAAAGTGAGGCCCAGATAAATGCGTAAGTCACCCAGCTTAGGCAGTGGGAGAGCAGGAAGCTCGGGCAGTCTGGCTCCTGACCTCTAAGTTATATTGCCTCTCTAGTTGCATAATAATCCTTGAATGAATGGACAATAATTTATTCAGTTATTTCCCTACTGGTTAGAGATTGAGGTGATTTTCTCTTTTCTCTCTTTTTGCTGCTGCCAACAATGTTGAAATAAGTTACGCTGAAATAAACAACACAGAAACACATACTAATACCCTTATTTCGGTTGAAAAGAATCCCACATTTCTGCTTGTGCCTAATTTAGGAGAGCTCTATCAAGTCTGGCTGCCTTGGTTCCGGTTAGGCAAGGGGTCCTGGGTGTCACAATTCCTAGTCCAGGGACCAGGTAGAAATTCTTGTTGCACCGGATCCTCCGAACGCTCCGTACCTCTCTACAGCAAGGACGGCGTGGAGAGCGCTGTTCCAAGTCCACGTAGGCTACATGTAGAAACAGAAGGAAGTGAACCGTAGGGAGTATTTTCCCCTAGATGTGTCGGATGCAATCACGCAGCGTGGATTTATGAGGCGAAGTGAAGTATTTGTTTTGATTGTTCAGTGATGGAGAACACACTCCAGTGCACAATCTTGACAGACATCTAGGGCAACTACTCTCACTGTACGAATCTGGGTCAGGATTGCCCGACCCCTGATGTCGCGGTCTCGTTTCATTAAAGGATCATGCGAAGGAACCTCGGTTGGGTCTGTGCGACTGGCCGCCTCATCTGCGGTATTTAGTATTGCGGGAGCCCCGGCAGTCGTCGATGTTACTGTGCATTGATTTGTGATGTCTTATTCCTTGTTCAGTACAGAGTTTGGAAAAGCAATTAGCTGGGGACATTATGAAAAATGGACACATACTGTATGTGAAGTGGACATATCATTTAATACCAAAATAATTAATGAAGATATTTGAGGTAAAGTGTCAGACAAAACCAGGTATGTTGGAGATGCTTAAAAAGGGGGTTTTGCAAAAACCTGAAAATGATTTCAATGGGAATCGTTAAAAATCTCAAGATGTTTTAAAATGTTAACGTAGAAGCACTGCAGGGTAGGTATTTACCAACAGATTGCCACAATGTGCTACCGTATGAAAATTGGACAGAGAAACAGACCTGGTTACTTTCAGGTAAATTATTCAGTGCAGTGCAGAGAACAAAGTCAGCATAAAATGAGGGGTCTAGTATTTGTGGCTGGGAAGTGGATTTTTATACTGGGTAGAGATTAGGGGTAAATAAATACGTGGTCTCCTTTAAATTGATTCTTTCAGTAAATATAGGGCTTGGGGTAACCAACAATCTCTCTACAGAGTACATGTTAGAAAGAAATGCATTCAAGACCTTACAAATGGATGATTAAAGGCCGAATGTGGCGGCTCTTATCTGTAATCCCAGCACTTTGGGAGGCTGAGGCAGGAGGATCGCTTGAGGCCAGGAGTTGGAGACCAGCCTGGGCAAGACAATGAGACCCTCTCTCTACAAAAAATGAAAAAAACATGGATGATTATATATGTAAGAAACTTTGCTGTCAGAAACAAAGCATCACTTTATCTCTGTCCTGGAGTGTCAGCTTCTTTCTTCCCTGGGCACCCCCTTCATGTCTGTTTGCATTTCTGTTGGTGCAGGGGAAGGACACAGGACCATTGAGGTGCAGCCTCCCCCATAAGCAGGTGGGGTGTGGGGTTCTATAAATTCTGTCACTCTGTTCACGTGAGGGTGGGGAGTGTGACAAATATCGTGACCACGTTATCTTGCATGCCACTGTTTTCACCAGCAAGAGCCTGTTTCTGCGTCCACCGTACTGATTAAAATGCCTCTGAGTTCACCAGTGGAATTCCATTTCTGAAAGTCTTTACGTTAATTAGCAGAGGCCAGGTGCTGGCCAAGATGCGATCACCTGAAGTGCAAGTGGTCGTCCCTCCAGCGTGGGGGCTTCTACCCTATGAACGTGGGACCCCGACGGGGACAACTGACTGCCCTTTCGTTTAGCTTATGCTAACTGACACGTGATCGTGTTCCCTCGTCTGCTCCACTGTCTGTGCTGAGCATTTTAAAAGTCAGTCGTGGGCGTTCAACCATGATGGACTCACGCAAGCCCTCACACCCAGCTGCTCGCCGCCTCGTTTCTGTCTTTACTCAGGCAGACTTTGCCTTTGGCCACATGCTCATTCCCGTTTCCAGCTCAGCTCCTGTCCCAGTTTCACTCGTGATGATGTCCTCTTTTTTTTTAATTTCAGAATATTGTGGGGGTACAAATGTTTTGGTTACATGGATTGCTGTTGTACTGCTTGAGTCAAAGCTATAAGTGCGCCCATGACCCAGATAGTGTACATTGTACCCGTTAGGTGTGATTTCATCCATGCCCTCCTCCCCGCTCCCTCCTGCATGATTCCCCTTGAGTTTTATTTCCATCTGTGCACATGAGTGCTGATCGCTTAGTTCCAATTTAATAGTGAGCACCTGTAGTGTTTGTTTTTCCATTCTTTAGATATTTCACTTAGGAGAATGGTCTTCAGTTCTATCCAGATTATTGCAAAAGGTATTAATGCATTTGGTTTTATGGCTGAGTAGCACTCCATGGTATGCATATACCACATTTTGTTAATCCTCTCATGAACTGATGGGCACTTGGGTTGATTCCACATCTTTGCGATCGTGAATTGTGCTGCTATAAACATTCTAGTGCAGGTGTCTTTTTGATAAAATGACTTTTTTTTCCTTTGGGTAAATACCCAGTAGTGGGATTGCTGGGTCAAGTGGTAGGCCTAGTTTTAGTTCTTTGAGGAATCTCTATATTATTTTCCATAGAGGTTGCGATAGTCTGCAGTCCCACCAGCAGTGTATAAGTGTTCCTATCTCTCTGCATCCACTCCAGCATCTGTTGTTTTGGGACTTTTTGATAAAAGCCATTCTCACTGGGGTTAGGTGATATCTCATTGTGGTTTTGATTTGCCTTTCCCTGATGAGACCATCCTCTTTTTATACCTAAGTGTAATGAAGAGGGGTCACCTCATGGTTACTCTTTTGAGTGATCATTTAGGTTACTTCATTCACTGCTGCCATTTTGGTAAATGCGGTAAGATTTGGCCTGAAAGATTTAAAGCTCTGCCGAAAGAGAAAATAAAAAAATTTACAAGTTTCCCCTGGGTGTGAAATGGCTTCCACCTTAGTACTTTGGGGCTCTGTTTCCTTTCACCCGTGAGAAGAAGTGAGTGGTTTGGGCCAGAATAGCTTTTCCTTCCTTGCAGCTCTGATAATCTGCGATAATCTTCCCTGCCCAAATTCCAGTAGCCAAGTCGCTGTTTTAGGCTTATGGGTGTTGACAGGGATCATTGATACTAACTTTGCTTTGTCTCTTAAATTCTTCCTAACCCCTGGCCACCCATTGTAGACAGGCCCTTCATTAAACTTCCTTCAAGTTATTCACTTGGAGTTTGCCGTCAGTTTCTTGCTGGGGCTCTGACGGATAAACCAATTCAATCAGTGCTTACATTACTGAGAGGTGGTAGGGTAGAATGGTTAGCTTCCATCTGGAGAAAGACTGACCTAGCTTTGAATCCGTCCCCATCACTTGCTAACTAGGAGTGGAGACCACTTAACCATGCTGAGCCTCAGCTTTCTCAAATTCAGAGTGGGAATGATATTACCCACTTCACAGAGTGGTTGTAAGAATATGTATGAGTACTCAAAAATGTTAATTGTTATATGAATTTGAATATATATGTTGTGTGTGTGTGTATATATATAATTTGAATATATAGTGTATTTATATGTGTGTTTCCCCTCAATTCACACTGAATACTCACCAGGAGGCCTGACCAGTGACGAAGCAGTCGCTGTTCAGTTCCTCTGCTCTGCGTGTGGCTTGCTGACCTTCGTGTTTCAAGTCATGTGGGCCCCTCCACCTGCCGTGTCCCACAAGTTCTTGCTTATCCAAATGACACTTTATCTCCCACAGATGGTCACGGCTGCTCTGGTAATCTTGCCTGAAGTCTGCGGAATTTTCAGATGAGTCTTCCCCGAATGGCGAGCGGTGGAAGCAGGGGGTCCCTGGTGAAGTCAGAATCCTTTGCTGGTGCCCTGACCCTGAGTGTTGGCCACTGACTGCACGGGCGCTGTGCGTGACTGGGTAGTCCACCTGCTTTACAGGCAGCCGCGTGTCGTCTCTGTCTTCTTAAACATATGCCTCTGAAATGTTACGAGACCATTCGCTGAACGCTGAGAGGTGTTGCAAGGTTTAGCTAATTGATTATTTTAAATGTTTTGAAATTGGCAGAGTGTTAGAAAGAAAGGCAGGCTGAGTAATTTTAGTAGGCTCAGTGGGGAGTACAAAGTGTAGCAAATGACTCTTCTAATTTGCTTTGGTATCTAAATAGAACCTGCTTGTTGTATAACATGTCCCATTAAAATGAATTATATATGTTATTATGTTTACAACATGACCTGGGAAAATGCTTTAAGATGAGAAGAGGTATTTGGAAAATATACAAAGCTTTTGTCAAATGGAGTTGCCCCTACTGAAACCACTTGGGTTCTTCTGACTCACAGGAAGCCCGAGGCAGCATCATTCATTTGTTGAGCCCATGGTGTGTGAGGTGCTGGAGACGGTCACCATGGCTGCCAGCCTCAGAGGTCCGCCGACTAGCAGAGGAGGCGGCCATACAAGCAGTCGAACCCTTTAACGGTGTGTTACAGGGGCCGCCGTGGGGAAGTATACAAGGTATAGAGTGATACAATCAGGTAGTAATTAGCTCAATCTAAGGGAAATCAGGAAAGATTCATAAAGGAGGAGGGGCTTGAGTTGATCTTTAAGGATAAGAAAAGTTTGCCACCTGATAAAGGGGTGAAGAACATTCCAGACAGAAGGAACAGCATATGAAAAGATTCTTTCTCTCTCTCTCTCTCCCTCTCCCTCCCCACCTTTCATTCAGACATTTTAAAGTTTCTAATTCCTTCTTACCCAGCTTCTATCTTATTCTTTGCACAGAGTAGATATTCAATTAATGCTTGTAAAAGAAAGGTAGGAGGTGGTAGGATTATATATAGTGATTTAACTTTTATTCATTGGGCTTGTCTGTATTTTCTAAATTTTCTACAATAAACGTGTTTTTCTTTTGTCATTAGAACATTCAAAGATATTCAGGGTATGGTAGTTAGAGCCTGGCGGCATTGGAGGGGGAGGTGAGCGTAGTCTAAGAAGTCCGTGGATTGGAGGCTTTGGTGTTTGGGGACAGACGTGGCAGAGCAGAGGCTCGATCGTGGGGGTTATTGCTGGAAATGAGGCTGGGATGATGGGCTGAGGCTCGGATTTTTGTTGCAGATGATGGGAAGCCACTGAAATGACTGGGCAGCGTAGTGCCAGGGAAAGAGTCCTCTGGCAAGACTGCAAAGTATGCGTTGGTCGTGGGAAAAGATTGGAGGGAGGAGAACCAACTGTGATAATTTTACAAGCCAGGTGGGAAGTATTGAAAGTTTTCACGTTTGGGTAGGGTGAGGAGAAGATGATGCATTTGTTGTAGACAGATAAGTTTAAAGCATCTGTATTATCTTGGTTGCTGGTTTTGGCATCATGCACGGGAGGCAAGAGCACTGCTGGCCTCGCTCTCGTCCTGGCCCCGGGGAGCGCCATCAGGTAGCGGGTGTGGGAACGGTAACATCTGCTTCTGTCCTTTCCATCCCCAAGCTCAAACCTTTTCAGAAGCACACTTCCCGATCATGTCTTCTTAAACCTCACTGCTCAATCCTGCATTGAATGATCCCCGCGCCCCCACACTCCCGCTAAAAAGGAGGCTGAGGAAGTGAGGAACAGGATCGCCAAGACTGACTAGGACCAGTGCCGGCCTGTTGTCTGTGCCTGGGCCTTTCGCCCTCTGCACAGGATTGCGGTTCTGTTAACAAGGAAGGATAAGAGGTGTGGACCCTCCTTCCTTCTGAAGGTACTTAGCGGTGTCTGCCACAAGGCCTCGACTGCTGGCATCCTTCCGCGTAAACGGGGATGCTGGGGCCTCGGTGTGTTTACGTATTTTCCCCTTGCAGGTGCAGCAGGCATTTTCCTCACTGTGCCGTGTGGCATCCAGCCCCCTCTATGGTGTTCAAGGGTAAGTTTGTTGTACTGCTGGGGGATCCAGCCCTCCAGCCTTGAGGAGTGATTAACACAGAAAGCATTAAAAACGGGGCCTGTTTTCTTTTTAAACGACTCAAAATCGGCTGAGTGTTTAAATCTTCACGCCTGCTGGGACCTGTGTCCAGGATCTTTACAACCTCATCACTGGACACAGATGACGTTCCGGGGCTGGAGAGCCAGGGAACTGGACCATTGCATTTTTCTTTTTAACTATACACGGGATAAGCAATCGCTGTTTATTGATTTAGAAGGATTTAAGATCTAGTGGAATGCGGTGGAGGTGTTTGGGATTCTGCTAGTATCTCATTAAAAAAGAAGAGCATGCATATTCCATGGTCTAGATGTCCCAAGGTCAGACCCCTATCCAGATACTCCCCAAGTATTTTAATATGGAAGAAATGGCTTCACTAAAACTGTTTGGAAGGAGAAAAGAAACAGAGAAAACATCCCGAAGAAGTAACATGTGCGTTTAGAAGCGTGTATGGAAAGGGGGCCCTGCCCGAGGGGGTGTGGAAGGAAGAATCCACAGTGATGAGATGGGGTCGTGGGTCTCGTGATCGGCGCTGGCTGCCACTTGCTTCTTTACGTTTTTCCCT
Organism: Propithecus coquereli; assembly: GCF_000956105.1. Taxonomy (NCBI): domain Eukaryota; kingdom Metazoa; phylum Chordata; class Mammalia; order Primates; family Indriidae; genus Propithecus; species Propithecus coquereli. The sequence continues at coordinate 2,135,549 of NW_012148174.1, read as the reverse complement.
GTGCTTCCCGAGTCACGGTGAATCCACAGCCTTCATTTCATACCCATTTTACGGAGAGTAAAACCGATGCAGAGAGGTGAAGTGACTGCGTGCTTAGAAGGTGGCAGGGCTGGGATTTGAGCTCAGGCAGTCTGGCCGCAGTGCTCTTGCTCGTGACTGCTCTGCTGTGCGCTTTTCACCAAGACTGCACCGTGTAAGCGCTCTCTCCCCGCTGTCTCTCTGGGCAGGGTGGAATTTAACAATTTAAATGTTTTCGATGACGTGATTCCATCATACTTTCTTATTGCAGCGAAAATCCAAACTATACTGAAAGGCCTAAAATGTATCACAAAAGAGATGGTTCCTCCCTATTTTTGCCCCCGGATATAACAAATGTTGAGGGTTTTTGTATTTTCCCCCAGGATTTCTTTCACGTGTTTACTCACTCACCTGTTTTTGTTGTTGTTTAAAACATACTTTGCTCTAGTTTCCCTTCCACTTACCAATGTCATAGACATCTTTCTATGGGTGTATAGAATTCCACCTTCTCCTTTTAGAGAGCTGTTTTTAGCCACGTTATTATTCCACTGAGTGAATAAACTATAATTTATGTTTGTTTGCTCCCCTATTGATGAACAGTCAGGATTTAAATTTTTTTGCCAAGTTTTTGCTATTATAAACTCTGTGGCATTCATGCTCATTTGTTCTCCTCATCTTTTGTGGATTTATTTTTTAGCTTTCAATCCTTAATCCAAGTGGAATTTGTTTTGTGCAGGAGGCGAGGTGGGGATTACAGTGATTTCTTGACTTTCCTCATTCTAATGATTACCCACCTGAAGAGATTCAGTCTCCAGACACCCAAGTAAACACGTTGCATCTGTTATAGAAATACACTGAAAATTGTAATAAGGGGGAATCTCTGTGGTCGAAAATAGTAGGCAGTGTGTTGGGGAGAGGCAGCAGAAACAGCAGGCCCGACCAATAGGGAACCGAACAGGGATCTCTGCTTTCAGATTGCGATGCTGCATGCTAATGAGCAATATTACTCCCAAATGTTTAGCCGCAGTGATGGGGGGATTAGAGACCCCTGCCTGCTCATCATAATTCAGAACCTGATATCAGAGTGTCTAATTAGATCTTCTTTCTTTTGAAAGGTCAGCCAATAAAATTGTCATGTTGTGTCATTCAAAGTCTAGAAGTCACTCTACTGTAAGTTTGATGGATTTTTTTTTTTTTTAAGTTAAAGATTTCCCTGTTCGTGTCTAGTGTCTTTCAATAACCTTCGTTAGACTGAGATGCTGGCAGGCCATTGTGCAAAGGATCTCTGAAATCTTTCAGCCACTAGAACAATTCTAGTCCTTTATGTATTTTTTTCTTGATCACTTTGGACACTGTGCTCAAGAAAGCCTCTCTGCCTTAAGCCTTTTGGTATGTTTTCATAAATGTAAACTTTGGTGTTTATTCATAAAACAACATTCAATTCAGTCTTTGTTTTAGGTTTTGGATGCTGTAATTGAATATTACTTTCAATTAATTTGCATGGAAAAAAAATCCCAAGGTAAGCTGTGCTCTTCTGGAAACATTATCTTTATTCAGAAATTAATGGAGCTAGATTTTCTCCATTTTATTGCTTGGCTATAAGTGAAGTGAGTTGGAGAGCTATCTTAATTCTTTTAAGCCACACGTTTCTTAATTAGAATTCTGTACGGGGTGACAAGTTCATGGAACAGAAACTGGAATTATGGGCAGCCCTTGCGTGTGCCAGTTGCTGCTGTCTTCCGTTGCTCAGCCTGTGTTCCCTCGGACCAGCTCGCAGAGCTCAGAGCTGTTGGGCTTTTCCTCTGAGGATCTGACAATTCGGAGAGGGGACGTTCAAGGCTGAAAATTATCATCACTACTATTTCAGTTCCATTATGGGTCAAATTAGCTTTTGTGGGGTTATCAAGAAAATCTTATCACTGCGAATACCAATAATTTCCAAAGTGTGGTTGCATCAGCATTACCTGGGGGTTTAATCAACATGCTGCTTGTTGGACTCCATCCCAGAATCAGAATCTCTGGTGGCAGAGCTCAGGAGTCTGTTTTTGACAAGTCTCCTGTGCCGTTCATACGTACGTTAAAGTTTGAGAGCATCTGATTTGTAACACTACTTCTATGGGAAAAACGTATCCTGGTTCTGACCAACCAGCTTCAGAGTATGCCTTTGCGATTTCGCCTGTGGGCACGTTGGATGTTGCCCGGTGTGTCATCCATGGTCTGGATGAAAAACACATTTTTAAAGTGTATGGTTAACAACCGGCGATTGACGGCTCAGGATTTTTAGGTGAATTAGGTTCTAAGGTGTGGAGCTGGGGACCACGCGGAGAACGCCTGCCGGAATCGGAGCACACGGTGGGTATTCAGGTCGAAGGTGAAACAGCGGGAATCGTTTGAACAACTGCGCCTACATATCAGCTGGAGTCACTCTGCTTTTTGATATTTAGATGAGGTGGCCCAACCCCTTTCTACCTCCCCTGGAATGTCCACTGCCATTTCCAAGATTTCTGCGAATGCTGGGGGACTTTCCTTCCCAGGGTTACTTCTGGGAGACCCTTTGCTCTGCTGCGCACCTGCCTGCGGCTCTTCGTCTCTGTCCCGTGTGGCCGGCCACTTCCGGATCCTCCCGCCACAGAGTGTTGTTTCATTGATCGGAGTCTTCACAAAGGATCGTAGACTCCAGGGGACACTGCCTTGTCGCACCGCCCGGGATACGGTTACAACCAAGTATTCAACACTCCTGCCCTTGAAGGTGTTTTTGGCCGCCCTGTCACAGGGGCATATCTCGCTGGTGAAGCTCCGTCACTTGGTGTCCCGGCCTCTGTCCATCTTGCTGCTCCTCGTTCTCCGTCTTTCCTGCCAGCTCTCCAGGCCGGCTCTCTGGCTGCCACGTCCTTCTGATTCTTTTATTCAGAACGTGTCAACTTTCTTGGGCTCTTACTCCCAAACTGCCCCCGAGGACCATCTTTACGTACCCGATACCCACCAAGGTGCTTGGTGGAACAAAAAGCTTTAACAGAATCCATCCTCTGTAGAATACAATTTTGGGATTAAATAGCATTTTCCTAACATCTATTCGACATTTCTTCTATCGAAAAATTAATTCTGTCGAGGCTTTCCCGAATGCATAAGAGCTGAGAAAGAAGATTCTTTTCATCGAAGAATCTTTTTGTTGAGAGATGCTCATCTGGAGAAAGTTGAGCAGGACTTTTGTGAGGTTTTAAAAGGCAGGCGCACATCGGTGCCCCTCATTAATTAACCTCATCAGTCTCTACAGCACTGTTGCTGGCATGTGGAGGAATGTATCATTTATATTTGTAGCCAAATAAAGGAAAACGGAATTATCTTCCATTTTCCAGCAGAAAGAGTGCTCCCGATGCCAGGGGAGTGGCATCTGCAAGGCCACTCCGAGCATTTTGTGTCACAAATCATGTTTTGAGAATAAAGAAGCAGAATTAAATTGTTTTCAGGAGGCTTTGCTTTGCTTTCTCACTATCTTATCTTTTGTGTATCTGAGAGCTTTCCGTTTTGCCTGAAATGGAAAGTCATTTCCCAGGCGAGGGATCATTTTATTTAGTGCTCTTATTTTCCCAGTAAGTATTCTGAATTTTTCCTAGTAATTTCTATTTTTATGCACCGCGATTCTCAATTGGTGAGAGAATTATGATCTCATGATCTCTCTTCCTTGCACTTGCTGAATGATTAGCCTCATTTGCTGCGTGAGTTCCACTTCACGCCTGCCAAACGACGCCTCTCCCCGACGCTGGCGAAGCATGTCGGCTTGATGGCTTTGACCTTTTCCACGAAAACAAGGGAGATGAAAAGATGTGACATGTGTGTAAATTGTCACTCGGATGGGGTTATTTTGGCCAACAGTTCGAAGTACGTGCTCTGCTAAACTCCTGGAAGTACCAGTGGGAGTGTTCTTTGTTTGGGGTTTCTAAGGCATTCGAGAGTCTCATTATTTTTAAGCAGTGAGGATTTTAAAAAATCCTAATTGGCCCTTAAATAACACAATAAATTTATATCCTGAATCACAGGATGTGTGAATAAATGCATTACAGATTCCCAAGAAAAACCCTGTTCCCGAGTGGTACAGTTAAATTCACTTCATCTGCGCTGTGATAGGTACTGTTTCCACTGCACTTAATTGGGGTAACTGACACCTTCAGTTTCAGAGCACTTCAGTGACTTCGAGGGATGTGTAACTATCTTACCAAATTCATTCAAATGCCAGTCTGGATTTGGCCAGGGGTCTCGCCGTAGCCATTTGCAGGTGCGACTGATGTTAACGTATAAATTCCCCGTGGCTGGTGCTCTGTTGAGTTCAGGCCCCCCCGAACGTTCGGTAACGATTGCTCAGCAAGCGTATTCTCCCTTCCTTCCCTGCAGGCCCTTTGTTGCTCCGAGCTGTGCCTGTGTGTGCGCACGCGTGTGTGCATGCGTGTTTTTAACAGTGAGACATGAGATGATATTTCCCACTAGAGCACATTAATATGAGCTTTCGGAGCCATTTCTTACCGGACACATTTCTCTCTTCACTCGGCTGTGCTTTTGGTTAAGGGCGCTTGGATGCGTTTGACAGGACAGGCAACGACAAAACACCAATGACGGTGTAGAAATACGCACGGGCGCTGACAGTCTGTAGAGTATCACACTTGGCCAATGGTCCTGTGAGACGATTTTTAGTAATTACCACCAGGACGGGTTTGAAGTCCGGCATAATAACTCTCATGTGTTTCTGTAATGAAGCTGGTAAATCTACATATGGGGGAAAATGATTGATTTTAAAAGTTCTTTTTCATTTTCATGACTGAAAATGAGCTTCTCATTCCCTGAAATTAGAACATAATCTTTTTACATAATTCGTTTTTCTTTTCTATCACTGAAAATTTGAACTACATAGCATGGGGTTGCATTTCTCACCGGTTAGTTCTTGACTCACTTCAGAGACTTGGAAAAAAACTGGAATTGTGCTATAAAGAAGAATATTAATTCATTCATTTAATCTTCACAACAATTCTAGGAGGTGGATACTTTTATTATTTGCACTTTTAAAATGAGACACCTCAGTACAGAGAGGTTAGTTAATTTGTCTAAGGTCACACAGTCAGGAAGCAGAACCGAGATTTGAACCTCAGCAGGGTTGCCAGATTGGGAAAAAATACACACAAAAAAGGAAACCCATGCGATACTTGCCCTCTTTTTGCAATATTTCTGACATACACTAAATAATTATTCATTATTTATCTGAAATTTAAATTTAAATGAATGCCCTATATTTTATCTGGTAAACTCAAAACCTAGGTTGTCTGGCTTCATTGCCCATGTTCTTAACCTTTATGCTAATTTTGCCTAAAACCCAGGCTTACCTGATCAGTGTTAACTTTGCACATCTTAGGCCAATTCCTTTCTGTGTCTACGCAAGGTTTTTTTAAAAACATTTTCTTTTCTACCCAAGGTTTTATCGTTCAAGAAGATTCTTCTTCCTATAGGTAGGGAGGAGTGTCTATGGTAGTGAGAATGTTAGCAAACACGTGCTCTTCAATTTACTCTGCATGCTCAGTATTGTGTCATTTGCCCCTAAAAGAGCTCATAATCTCATAGAAAAGATAAATATGTAAAAGACTGATTCGATTACAACATAATAACATCTTCACTGGACTATGCTATATTAACTCTCCTTAGTAGGCTTGCAGAAACACCACAGATAGTGAACATTTGAATTGAGCCTTAAAGGATGAACAAGAGTTCATCAGAGAAAGATATAATGGGTAGAAAGTAAACAATGTGAGAAAAGGCAAAAATGTGCTCATGTGCGTGATGGAGTCGTGTGCGTGCGTGCGTGCGTGCGTGCGTGTGTTCTAAAGAAAACATAAAATACATGTGCTGTGCTTAGTAGTGGGTGACGGGAATCAAGAGAGTGGGAAATGGATATAACTTCAAGGACCTCAATGCTATACTCAGAAACCTTGTCCCAGACAATTGAGAGCCACTAAAGATTTTTCAACAGAGAGGTGATGTGATCAGATATGTGTTTAAAAAATACAATTCTAATAGCAGTGAGGCAGATAGATTGGAGAGGAAAAAGACTATGGGTAATTCATCTGGAAAGGAGAGATGTGGGTTGCAGATGTAGGTTAGTCGTAAGAATTGGCGATTTTGCTCAGTAGAGTGTGCAGAACAAGGAGAGAGGAGGGCGATGATCAAGTGCTGGGGGACACTGACATTTAACGTGGGAGCAGGACGAAAAAGGCCAGAAAGAGCAGAAGAAGGAGACTGGGGGTGGGGGGAGCAGGAAGGAGCAATATTATAAAAACCAAGGCATGAGATAGTGTCAGAAGGACAGTGGGTTATTCAGTGATGTCAGGTAGTACATGCAGGTGAGGATGATGCCATTGGACTGGACGACTGGGCCATTGAAAAAGTACTATCGAGTCCCTCTTTTTGTGATGGTTTGAAGTTGCTAGGTGTCCCCCAGATCCATATGTCGCATCTCTGCCCTCCAATGCGATGGTATTTGGAGACAGGCCTTTGGGAAACAGTTAGGTTTAGATGAGCTGATGAGGTGGGGCCCTCGTGATGGGATTAGTGCCTTTGTGAGAAGAGACACCAAAGAGCCCTCTGTCCCCCGTCTCCCTGCTCCCCCCACTCTGTCTGCCGTGTGAGGACACAGCAAGAGGGTGGCCACCTACAAGCTGGGAGGAGAGCCCTCTACCGAAACCGACCATGCTGGTGTCTTGATCTTGGACTTCTAGTCTCCAGAGCTGTGAGAATTAAGTTTCTGTTGTTTAAGCCCCTCAGTCTACGGTCTCTTGTTACATCCTCCCAAGCGGCCTAAGACAGATGTGGAATTTGCTATAGGCAAGAACTTAAGTCTTATGCCCCCAGCTGACTTTGAGCACATGTGTTATAAGAATCCATTCATTTTATTTCCATGATGTTCCAACTTCTAAAATGCTTAATTATTGCATATAAAACAAGAAGATAACTTACGTGGGAAAATGTTATGGTCCAACGCTCATACAGAGTACTTCACGGGAGAAGGGAATTTATCTGTTTCTTAGTGATGATATCCATTGTTGATGAGATTTTGTTGGCTAATCCACTTTGCTGGATCTCTCTCTGTTTGCCCTTCAGATGGGTCTTTGTTCTTCTCCAGCCTCATGAGTGCCCTGGGAAGCTGTCCGGTAAGAACGACTTGCAGGAAATCCCTTGCCTTCTGGCTTCCGGTTGGGTTTGACCAATGGAGGGAACTGATAGTACGTCTAAGAAAGGCAGCAGTATGCAGCCCTGGCCTCACCCTGCCGGTCCCACAGGTTGGCTGCAGCTTGAAGGCCACAGCTCCAGACTCAGGGTTGCCTCTTCCTGGGTTCCGACACCCGGGTCCTAATCAAGGCCTAGGTGACACTCTCCCTCCAGGCCCTCTTATCTCACTAGTTCTGGGGTATGGTTCTATTTCTTGCTGATTTCCCTTTCTTTTTTCCATTTGAGAGGAGAGAGTAGATTGTCCAAAATCATTAAACAAGCTCCGCTGGCTTCTAGAAGTTATTTTGGAGAGGAGAACACCTCCGTGCCTGTGTAAGTCCGTGGGTGTTCCCAGGGTCCACACGAGGATGTGGCCTCACGTGGTGCTGGGCAGTCTGACCAATGTTTAATTTAGTTCCGTCTGTCTCGGTCACACTACATTAGCCTGTAGCTTTTATTTTGTTAGAGGTGAAATAACATTAGAGAAAAGTTGAGAAACAAATGGAAGATTGTTTAGGAATATATATTTTAGGGTATTATAAATCTGGGAAGGAAAAACAAATTGCATAGGCATAAGTATGGGAAAAAGATCTGGATTTATGTTATCAATAATTTAAAGGTATTATATTATAGGAAACAAATGTATGTGAAACATTTTGCAAATCATACCAGCTTACATAAATGAAAGTTATTCTAATAGTCATCCAACTCTTCTACCATTATTAGGATGTTCTGTCTAGACCTACTAGAGGGCCGTTTTTTGATCAAGATGGCTTGAATTTAATCTTATTTGCTGCAAGAAACTATGATCACCTGAGTTAGTTATTGTACAATCTGTGCTTCTGTGAGATGTGGAACATAACGCATGGGAAGATACTTTAGCTCTTGAAAGGAAATCTGAAATATATTCTACACATCACACTTGGGTGATGATAATTATAATCATTGAATGTTCTCCATGAGAGGATCTGAATGTATTGTGAATAGAATGAGCAACAGGAGGTCTGATCTAGGTAAAGAAGGCAAAGTAAGAATAATCCCACTGGTATCTTAAATGCATGTATCTCTCGGAAGCACACAGTGTCCACGCCTGTCTACGGTCTTAACGGAGCTTCACTACATACCACTTTGTGGAAAAGGAAGTAGAAGCTGTTTGAGTCTAGGTCCCAAAGAAAATATGTTCGAAACTGAGACCATAATCCAGGTTTCCTAACTTTTATCGTTATGATAGGTTGCCCAGCTTCTGCTCTTTGAAATACTATTAATACAACCCTGATGGGAAAATCTGCGAGCATGTCGAAGGAGAATGGAGCCAAAGAACCCAGGGCACCCTGTATTCAATCTCTTAAAATTGTGTGACTTGCTGCTGGTGAGAAAGAGTTAGCTTAGCTATAAAGCCACCACAAGGTTATATTCATCTGAAAACCGTGTAGTTGGAATGCAACCCAGTGTTATAGTTAACAGGTACAGGAGGCTCCCTGTTTGGAGCTTTGGAGCAGAGGATAGACGTTGAATTCAGAGAATTAATGATGATTTACATCTAGTATCTGTCTCTCCCTAGCTTTTCTTGATAACTTTTGACATTGATTCAGCTATATTTGTATTTGATAAAGTTGCTCTTACTACATCAAAATGCTTCAAATGGACAAACTTTCATTTTGACCTCCTTGGAAACGTTTTATAAACAAACAGAACTCCAAGACCCAAATGAATAATAGTGCTCAATTATAAAATTTAATGCAGTGAAATTTACAATTATATCAGAGCTGTCATCCAACTCAAGTAAATCAATAGATTGCTAGTCACATTTTATTTGAGAATCGTGGCAGTGGCAAATTTACTGCTGCAGACGCGAACTGTGGAGAATTAATACCGATGGTGTAGTGTCCTATCAGTGCAGCTCTGGTTGCCCCGCTGGAGGAGGGAAGGATGCTCTGATGCACTTTTTAATGGCTAATGCAAATTAGCAGACACTTGTGGGAATAAAGTTCTCTCCTTGATCTATGGCGGGAGATAGCTAGTCTGCAAGAGTTCATTTCAGACTGTAATTAGTTTATTCATTAAGGTTGGGCAATTCAATGACACAGCTGCATGAGGTGCTGGCGAAAGCTACCTGAACATATGGCAGGAGGGTAATGCAAATTCAGTTCCTGGAAGAAAAAGGGAAACTGGAGCAGCTCTGTGCCCTTATTTGACATCCCGCGGTGAATCCCTGGAGAGGAGTGGGAGTTGATTACATTCCAAGCCTTCTGATACGCATGGGCTTTAGATGGGAGGTATTTATTTTCCTGAATGTTACATATAGTACATGTAAATGTGTATAGCACATCCCCCCCACATCCTCAGACATCTAGATACACCCCCCAAACTGTATGCTGTTCTTGGGTTCCCAGCAAGAAAAACTAACACCATTAATAGTGACTCTGTCCCCTGTTTTTAGAGTTAATTATTAGCCTAACAAGGTTTTAAGTTTGATTGCAGGTGTATAGACAGAGGTGAAATAAAACTATTGGTTGTATCTTGGATGACAGACGTGAGCCACGGCGCCCAGCCCATTGGCAGACTCTTTACGTGTAATTCCTGTTGGGTAATGACTGTAAGAAAATCTCCGTGTTCCTCTGCTCACTCCTGCCATGGTCATCCTTTAGGTCCCCACTCAAGTATCACTTCCTCACGGAGGCCTTCTTGGGCCCTCCACACTATGCATGGTTTTCACGATCCTTCACATCACCTACTCAAAGTGAAATCAGTTAATGAATTATGAGGATGATTATCTGTTTATCTATGGGTCTTGCAAAGGACCCGAACACCCTAGTATCATGTGGCCTAGGTGTAAAGTAAGGTTTACAGGAAAATCACAGGCGGAAGGTCATCGTGGTGCATGCGATCTCATGCTCTGTCCTTTGGCCAAACAGCCGAGGCCCATGCTGGGCTAGGCGCAGCCGGACAAGTCATGGGAAGTGCTGCAAGGGAAGGGCCCTGCCGTGCGCCCCTGTGCATATTTATAAGAAAACTGGGAGGAGGCAGGGGAGGTCTCGTCAATACATGGCGGTGGGAGCTTCCTGGACAGAGAGATGGCCTGGTTAGACCAGAGCTCAGCCAGGAGAAGTAACATACCATTTTTTTTTTTTTTTTTTTTTGAGACAGAGTCTCGCTCTGTTGCCAGGACTAGAGTGCCGTGGCGTCATCCTAGCTCACAGCAACCTCACACTCCTGGGCTCAAGTGACCCTCCTGCCTCAGCTTCCCAGGTAGCTGGGAATACAGGTATGTGCCACCATGCCCAGCTAATTTTTTCTACATATTTTCAGTTGTCCAAATAATTTCTTTCTATTTTTAGTAGAGACGGGTCTCGCTCTTGCTCAGGCTGGTCTCGAACTCCTGAGCTCAAACGATCCTCCCACCTCGGCCTCCCAGAGTGCTGGGATTACAGGCTAGGATTACACCGCGCCCGGCCGATCCCATTTTTTAAATAGAAAAATCCCATCAGTTAAAAAAAATGTTGAGTCCACGCTTCCAGCAAATGTATATTTATTTGTAAGTTTGTATGTGTACCACTGTCAAGCTAAATGTCAAATTGTAGAGAAGCTGAATTTTTTTTCTTTTTTGAGATAACAATAGGCAAAAACAATAAAATGAAAATGAAACAAATAGAAGTCGTACAATTTCTTTCCGTGCTCTAACAGATTATAGGCCACACTGGAGATCATTACTCCAGAGCAGTGCCTTCACGAGCAAACCAGTCACCTGGGGCGCTTGTTAACGTGCAGATTGTGACTCAGTAGGCCTGGCCGTGCCCTGGGATTCTGCATCTCTGACCAGCTGCAATGCTGCCAGTGGTATCGGTTTGTGGACTGTGCTTTAAGCACCTTGCTTTCCAGATATTCATGAGCCACTGAGATGTAGTGCTCAGGTCAGACAGGGTGGTATGGCATTTTCTGTGATTTCGGAATGATTTGCTTGGGTCTCGTGCTTTGCTCTTTGCAGGTGGTATCAGTGGGACGTGCGTGACCGCCACCGTGCTGTGGGATGATTGCTCATTGGAAAATACAAAAACTGAAAAGCAACTGTACAAGGGAAGAGTTTTTTGACTCTTCGTTTCTCCTGGCTTTTAAAATCTCTCTAATTATCTATTTTCATACCTCTGAAGAGATTGCAAAAACGGATTGAACCCATGGACTGGCTGTACGCTGGGTGCTTTTCATGTGTCCTTTCATTTCATATCTGGCTGTAACGGCAGAAGCCAGGCTGAATACAAAGAGATGCTGTGTGTGAGAGAGAGAGACAGAGAGATTGGGCTTCCTGTCCGACCCTCTGTCTGACCTGCTCTGAGGGATGGAGCAGACCATGTCAGCTCCCTGTGCTTGGGGATGCAGTGGGGGTTTCCCAGTCGGTGACAGAATCGGAGTGATTTGTAGGGTTTGTGTGCTCACTGTCTTGCCCCCGGGCATCTGCAGTGTTGTATCAGGAGGGCAAGAGGGGTCCAGATAGATTTAATATTCCCTGTATGAGCTTCAACCATCTGCCCGCCAGCTCACATTGTGAGCATAATATATGTTTCCAGAATCAAACACAAAGAGCCTATTTTTTTTCCCCTGTTTCTTCCCCCCTTGATTCAAAGCCTTTTAGTTTAGATCATTTGTGTTTTCTTTGTCTTTTGGGGTAGGCTACTAGGGTCACCCTTTCTGTAATTGTATTTACTTTCATTTTGTTTTCTCTTGCCTCTGGCACATTTAAACAAACGGTTTCCTCTTTCCTGATCTCCATCTATCCCCTACAGACTGTATCCTTGAAATGCGTATCTATAACATCTTGCCACGCACCCAGGAGTGGCTGGGATTAAACAGCAGGCATTCCCGGTGCGTGCAGATGAGACCGTGGACCTCTGACAGTTTTCCCCAGACGAAATCCGAGTGCTGTTTTCCTGAGGGGTGGAATTTTAACTTTTTTCTTCCTTTGAGGAGAATCTCGTGGCTGTTGACGGGCCTGTCCTAATAGCTATAACTCATGGTAGGACTCAAGTTATCTGGGTGTTGGGTCTTTGATCTAAAACCCTCATGTCATTTTTAAAAAAAGTCATTGCTATGGGGGGATCTCAAGCTCTTAAAGAGATGAAAATAAGTCGAGCCAATCAAATGGAGTTCTTAATGTAAAATTTCGCCTAGGTTAGAGAAATCTGGCAGCAGGATTTGGAGAGTTGTGTGGGAACACCATTAGAATTCTCCCTAGCATTGTTCAGCAAGCAAGCGTCGGGCAGGGGTGACAAACGGACAGTAAGCTTCGGATGCCCTCTTGTGCAGGCCTGAAGGCTTAGGGGTCAGAATTCTTCAGTTCTGCTCATTTTTATTCTGTCAGCAGAATTTGCATTGTTTTGCATTAGCATATAATCAGAATAAAAACGGCGTCCCCTTTAAACTCATTCCGTACTCCCTTCTGCCCACAGGACGCGGGCGAGAGCACCCCGTCCCTTGCTGGTTTTCCAGTCTAAGAACGATGGGACGTTGGGTGAGGACGTGGCTCTGGAGGACCGCCTGGATGCCCGTCTGCTTCTAGCTCCATGACCTTGGGAAGGTCAACGACATCTGCACACCGTGCGTTCCTCAGCTGTGAAGTAGGGGTTAGGATAGCATTACCCAAAGGAGTTGATGACATGACGAAATGCAATAACGCGTAATAACGTATGCAGAGTGCTTAGCAGAGCGCTTCCCACGTGGTAACCTGCTGCTGTTGTCAGTGTCATTACCACGGAAATGAAGGGTGGGGAGAAAGGGAAGTGTGGATGCCAGGTCATGACTTGTGCTGTTTGGCCGTGGAAGCCACACAGCCTTGATGCCCTGGTGGGTTTGTTGTTGTCGTGCACCTACCTACCCAGGTACTTTTGCTGTCACTGTCGTGAACCGGGCCCTTTGCCACGGCACGATGACTTCAGTCCCAAACTGGAAAGAGGAATAGGTTATTCTCTTAGTCTCCTATCACACCTATGATATTGCAACTTTTCCGTTTCTTGACTCAGTTTCTCCAGGCTGGGCCTCTCTTGTGAGTCATAGTACAAGTTCCCTACAGGGTTGTGTTAGAAGACGACAGGCATCATACTGAATGAGTTAGCTCCTTAAATGGCCTGACTTCCTTTGGTGCTGACCATCAGCCAATTATATTGGCCTGGACCTTGAATCTTCCCCGCATTAGCGTATGTCTCCTGCCCAGCCAGGGCAGCCAGAGCAGGGCTGGGAAGGTCAGGTGTATCTCTTTTCTCCTTAAAGAGTCTCTGGCCATCAGCTTCCACATACCTTCCGAAGATTCTTCCAGGGAGCCCAGTTGTGGCTTTTCAAATAAATAAACCTTGGAAATTCACTGTGCCAGGCCCCTGACTTGCTATGTCAGGGGAGTAAGCTTGGCTGTGATGTGTGGTACTTCTAGGACGTGATGCTGAGTTCTTCTCCCTCCCTCCATCTCTCTCTCTCTCCTTCCCCTCCTACTTCCTTCTTTCCTTTCTCCTTTCTTTTCTACACCTAGCTCAAAAAAAGTGTTATTTTTCAGGGAAAATCAAAGCCCGCCACCCCGAGAAAGGGTGGGGTTTCACACAGTGGGTACTGAGGCAATGACTCAGTGGAAAGAGCATGGGCTGTCTGTCAGGAGATTTAGAATCTGGCCCCAGCTCCACCAACATAGTAGCTGTGTAAACTTGGGCAAAGAACTTAACCTCTCTGTGCCTCTCATTCTTTGTCTGTTAAAGCAGGACGAATGTGAGTATAGTGGTGGACCGAACTAAATGATCTTAAAAACACTCTCTTCTTGATGGATATTGGCTTCTAGCAACTAGTGATGGGAAAGGCCCAGTAAATGTTAGGCTTCGCCATTCTGGTAAGGCAGAATGGGGCCCACACAGAAGCCGCAGGCTAGCTCATTGTACCAAGAAAGAAACGAGGCAAATAATAAATTTAAATCAATAGCGTTTCTTGAACACAGAAGATGAAACTATGTTCCCCCAAATTGTTTTGATTGCTGCCAGTGGCTGCTTTTGGTATGAAATCCATTCGGATCAGCAAAAGCCAGAGAAACCCACAGTGCATGAAAAGATGTTGTAATTGGCACCGTGGTAACTCTATAGCGTGTGTGATCTCAGCTGGGAGGAGGGAGAGTTGTAGGATAACTTGTAATCTAATTTTCTTTGTTGTAAAATAGAATGCTACCATTGTATTTCTGTGGAATAATAATTATAACATCTCACACAAACAGAGTGCCTTTCTCAGGAGGAGCTTAAAGAGCTCAGTAGACATTCATTCAACCTTGTAAACATAGTAAAACTCGGCTTGCTTGCATTTCTCGCAAATGAAAATTCCTATTAACCAGCGTCTCCCCTCATCCGTCCTACTGGGATCAATGATTTTTATGCTGGTGAACCTGACACCGTGAGAGACACTGAGGTACCTTCTGAATCATCGAAGAATTACGAAACCTTCAGTAGACTCTCAGTGTTAATTGCAATTTATGACAGCCTCATTTTTTGAAAAGCAGTAATTCATGTGTTGCGTAGACGATAATTAGTCAGAATAGTTGATTAATCAGACTGTTCTATTTCTGACCAGACTGAAGCACGGAGTTTGCAGTAACTGCTGTACCAGCTCTCCCTCTGAGAGCTACAAAGGAGCCAGGGTAAATGAAGTAGTATTCTTATGGCTTGGCAGGCAAAAATTACCTAGAATCACTCATTCTGGGAAAATGACAATTTCCAAAGTTTCATTCTTCAACTTCTACATTCCCTTATAAACTAGATGAGAAGAGAAAATAGAGAAGTTTTAAAAATAGATTATACTTGCCTCTTAAGACTCTGCCATCCCTAGGTCCTGGCTATTGTTGATGACAAAAGTGTTAGCTCTTAACAGCAAAGGTGAATGTCTTTAAATCAACCTTTGGACTATATTTAGTAGAATCTCTTCACAAACACCAGAGATTTCTTCAAGAGATTATCAGTGTGGTAGATTTAGTTGTGTTAATTGGTCCACTCTAAATGTTTTATTAAAGTGATAAGACTGTAAATCAGTTAAGATTAACTTGATAACTTTGTTTTTAATGTTCAAATTCTTAATTATGGGATTGTTAAAAAAAGCATTTGAAATTGGTGTTTTGCTCAGGCTCACTGCAGAGAATCTAGAAAATTAAGGAATATGTAAAGAAGAAAATGAAAATAATTCTTAATTTCATCACCCAGAGAGAAATATTATTGCCTTTTGGTATATTTCTTTCCATTTCACCATATATACATATATATGTATATATACATAAACATTTTACAAATTTAGGACATACCATAATTTGCATAAACTGTATGCTGTCCCCTGCAAGCATTATATAAAGACATTTTCTAGGCCATTAAATATTATTTTACTTACTATGGACCAAGTACCTTATTAGTATTAGAAAATTAGAAAATCAGAAAATTAGACTATTCATGTAATCGTTATACTAATACTAATAAAGTAACTGCCTCCCACAGCCACAGACATTAGGCGCTGCACAGAAGTAAGTTTATATGTTAGGATAAAAATCATTCCAATAAAATAGTATTATCGTATTAAGTTCTTACGTGGTGGTATTATTATTATGCCTGTTTTCCAGGTGAGGACAGAGGCTTAGAGAGTTGGAGGGACTTGCCCGGGATTACTCTGCTGGTAATGGGCAGAGCCAGAATGCAAGCCCAGGCAGCCTGAGTCCAGGCCCGTTCTTTTGGCCACGGATTTCACTGTGTCAGCAGAAAAGATACTCACTTGCCGCTACAGACACGAAACAATTTTAAATGCAATCATCTTTGAGAGATTCTCTGATTATTTTCTTAGGATAAATTCCTGAAATGGAAATACTGGGTCAAAGAACATGAACAACCCTCGTAGTGAATGATACTGCAATCAGAGTCCTCAATGGGGGAGGACCCAAGATGATAGGATCATTTCTTGCTTGGCTTTCTTTCTTTTCCTTTCTTTTTGTCCTGGGTGTCTGTCTTTGCTCTACCAGTGACAGCAGGAAACAGACGTGGTGGCGCTTCAGGCCCAGGCATGCCCTGGAGGCCTGGACAACGCTCCTGCTGTCAGGCAGGGTCAGTGGGTAGCTGCCTCTCAGACGTGGTCGTTCCCTCCTGATGCTACGAGATGCAGTACGTCAGGGAGGAGTGGGCACAGGGGGGAGGGGCTCATCAAAGGAATAAGTCTAGATGGCAGGTGAACGTATAGCCTCCTAAGATGGATATCATCACAAGAAAATGCCTCTGCTCGGTAAAAATCACCACGTTCAGTTAAAGACTTTCTTATTTCAGTGAGTATTTAGAACAGCCTCCCTTGCTCCTAAACCACAGATTATTCGTATACAGCAAGTGACTATCTGTAAATATCCCTCTGTTCCTCATTATTGCCACCCTGCTTCTCAAGTGCCACTCCTCCAAATGAACATTGTCTGTCCTTTGTCCTGTCTCCTAGTGCCCAGCTTTCAGCGACGTGCTTCCATGTCATAGCAAAAGGACAGACTTGACTGCCAGCTGTCCTAGGTTTGAGTCCTGGCTCGGCCACTAATACACTCTATGTGTGGTCCTGGAGAATCTTTTTGATTTTAAGTTTCTTACCTTTAAAATAATACACAGTTGCAGTGATAATCAAATCAAGTGCCACGTGTAGGAAAAAAATAACCTTTACTGAGTTCTTATTAGAAGCATCACAAAATAAAACACTGTCCTAGGTGTTTTAAATACATACCTTTACTTATTTCTCAAAAAATAACCGTGTGGTGAGCAGGAGTCCAGACAGCTCTCACGATCCTCACCCTGGCATCACTGCGGGGACTGTGTTGCCTTACATGGCAAAAGGGACTTTGCAGATGTAATTAAGGTGACGAATCAGTTGACCTTAAGATAGGAAGATTATCCAGGTGGGCCTGATATAATCACAGGAGCCCCTTAAAAGGAAAGTGTTTTCTCTGGCTGTTGGCCAAAGAGGAAGTCAGAGAGATGTGAAGTGTGAGGACTCAATGCAGTTGCTGCTTAAGGTGGAGGGGGTCACACGAGGAGTCCAGGCAGCCTCTAGGAGCAGAGGGTGGGCTCCGGCTGACAGCAAAGAAACAAGGACCGCGGACTTACAGCTGCCAGCAACTGGATGAGTTTGAAAGTGGATTCCTCCCAGAGCCTCCAGATAAGAGACCAGCATGGTCGGCATCTTGGCTTCAGCCTTAAGAGACGCTAAGTGAAGAACCCAGCTGGGCTCACTCACGCAGACTTCTAACCCACAGAACCGAAATAAGCAGCGAGGGCTGTTTTAAGCTGCTAAATTGTAGTAACTTGTTATGACAGCAATAGAAAACTGATATAAACCATACGTGGTAGGTACCTTTTTATTATGCCCATTTGCAGCAGAAGAAATCGAAGTGCAGAGAAGTCAAGTCACTTTTCTGAAGTCTCACAGCTGTTAAGTGTCTGTCTTAGTCTGTTTTGTGCTGCGGTAACAGAATACCACAGGCTGGGTAATTTAGAAAGAACAGAAGTTCATTTCTCACGGTTCCTGAGGCTGGGAAGTTGAAGATCGAGGCCAGCACCTGGTGAGGGCTGCTCTCTGCTTCCAAGATGGTGCCGTAAACGCTGCACCCTTTGGAGGGGAGAAACCCCACGTGCTCACGTGGCAGAGGATGGGAGGGCAAGAGGGGTGAACTCCCTCCATCAGGTCCTCACCTCCCAAAGGCCACACCTCCCAAGACTGTTGCATTGGGGATTCAATTTCGACCTGAATTTTGGAGGGGACAAAATCATGCAACCCATAGCAGTATGAGAAGTGGGATTTAAATTGAGGTAGTCTGCTCCCAGAGCCCATGTTCCCCCCAGGGGGACAGTGCCTGAGACCCTCCCAGATTCTCGTTACATATTAGCTCCCTTCTCTTTTCTTTTCAGGGAGCACCTAGCTGCCACGTTTCTTGATTTCGCTGCTGGGGGTCGTCTTGCAGGGGGTTCTGAAGATCACAGGATGAAGAGCATACTCGGAGCATTAGTTTTACTCGTGGGGGCAGGTCTTTTTATTTTATAATAAACCTGAATATTCTGTAGGCTAGAATGCGAAAGATAAAACCAGAGATTTCAAGGAAACTTTATACTCTTTATACACTCTATTGTGAAAGATACTTGATTGAAAAAGTTTGAGAAGCACTGAGAGGATATATTCAAACTAACTTAGTTTGACTATGTATGTAATTTAGCTAATTTACTTTCCTTCCCTTTTTATTCCCTAAATTCACAGCGGGTTTGCTGTACCAACTGCAATTCTGGAATGAGAATCCGGAATTCTGGATCCACCTGTTCATCGCCAGCCATCCAACCATCCACCTTTTATCATTCCGTCCAGCAAGCCCACGGTACGCCCCGAGTGTCACTAATACACTATGACCTGATAACATAGTAAGAACTTTTCTAGTTCTGTCTCCTTGCATATAAAATCGGTGATTTGGCAAAACTTTCTCTAGGGTCCGTGTCTGTCACCAAATCTAGTGCTTTTACGGTCCTTGTGAGCGCCGACCCCTGGACTGGACACGGTAGAGCGGCGTTTCTCAGACGGCAGCCCGGGCACCGCCTGCATGAGGATCTGGGGTGCCTGATAAAAAAGCAGATCTGGAGGTGGCCCCGACCCTGCCGAACCAGAAACACTGGGAACGGGGGTCTGCGACTTCTGATTTTAAACAAGCTCTGTAGGGCACTCTTAAGCACGTTGAAGCTTGAGACGTGCAGCCGTGCGGGTGCAAAGTAAATGTGCAATATAGACCTGGGTCCTAAACGTGTGTTCCTCATTAAAAGACGAGCCTCGCAGGTTTGGAAAGAAAACCAGAGCCACGCGTGTCCGTGTCAGTCGACCGTCCCGGCTGCAGCGAGCACCGGAGGGAGCTGGTCTGGCCCAGGCCCAGGCTGCAGGGTCGCCGCCGCCGCTCCCCCTGGGGCTCGCCGGAGCCCGCCCCGCTCGGCGGCGCTTCCTCCTCCCGGTCTCGGGAGCCTCCTCCTCGCCCAGGGCAAGGGCGGCGGGGACGGGGCAAGCGGGTCGCCCCGGCCGGCTCCCGCCTCCCGCGGAGCGGTGTCGCCCAGTGGCCCTGCCGGGGCCGGGCGGTCCCCGCGCTGTGCCCGCGCTGCCCCCGTCCTGCGGCGCCGTCGGCCCTCCCGCCACCCCCTCGGCGGGGCCCTTCGCTCACTCTGGCGACAGCGACACTCAGCGGGCAAGGCCGGCGCGGCCCCGGACCGGCGCGGGCAGCACAGGGCGCGCCGGGAGCCGCGTGGGCGGCGGCGTGCGGGGCACAGCTGCTCGCCGAGCTCCCGGGCTGCGGGCGCGTGCGCCTGTGCGTGTTCGGGGTCGGCGGCGGCGGCGGCGCGGGCAGGTGCGCGGGCTCGGGCTCACCTGGGCGGGGCGGGGCGGCGGGAGGAGACGGAAGTCGGGGCTTCCCGCTCCCGGGCGCCCGCGAGCGTCTGCGACGAGCCGCGTCCTGCAGTCCCCTCGCCGCCCGCGCGCTTCTCCCGCTGGGCTGAGAAGAGCGATTACCGGAAACATCTCTGCGTCCGAGGGCGCCCCGCCCCGCCCCGCGAGCGCCGTCGAAGTCGCTCGTGTCCCGCCCGGCGCGGGCGGGGCGAGGCGGGACGCGCGGGACGGGCGAGCGGACGGCGGTTCCGGAGGCGGGGACGTCTGGTCGCGCCACCTGCTGCTGCGGCGGCGGCGTCTCCGCTGGGGGCCGCCCTCGAGGGGCTGCGGGACAGGTAGGCCTGGCCCAGCGGCCGTCCGTGTGCACTGTCCTCCTGGCTCAGCGACGGGCGCTGACAGCTGTCCCCGCAGCCCGGGCCACGCCAGCGGCGGCCTCGACCCTCCCCGCCTGCAGTGTCCCGGCTGCTCAGAGAGGCGGAACCGGTCTGTCCTCTGGCGGGTGCAGGAGTGGGTCCTTCTGCAAGGTACCGCCGGGGTTCCGAACCCCCGACCCCGGCCCGGCTGCTCCTGGGGTTCCTTCTTACCTTCCGAGATGGCAGGGCCACCTTCCTTTGATTTGGGAGCTCACGGTGCCCAGCCCATGGTCTCTGCTGTGTGACAACGGTCTTTAAGCAAAGAGACCCCAATAGCAGGGATGAGGGGGAGCTGGGAAAACAAGGGCGGACTGGGGGAGCCAGGCTGCAATGCCTGGGCGGTTGCAGCCTGAGATCTGAGACATAATCAAGAGCCCGAAAAAGTACAGTTTTCCAGGCCTGCAGTGAAAATTCGCGCCCCGTGGCATGCAACGCCGCTGCCCGTTTGCTTTTCCGTGGCGTTAGGCAGCATTTAGGGGCTATTCTGGAGGCCCCGAGATACTTCTTTAAAATCGCTCCTCTCTGTGCCTTTCTCTTCACTTGTATTTGGATTTTTGTTCTTAAGTTACCAAAACCCATGCAAGTGATTTTGGTTGTATGTGCTGCCTTTTGGTTGTATATTCTCGTCCCTGTTATCCTGCAGCCAACAAACAGATGCCCCTTCTTGATTTTTTAGAATGATTAATGATTGGCTCCCAGGCATTCTGGGGAAGAGGCAGCCTCAAACAGTAGCCATAGATATATTTAGACAATTAAAAAAAAAATGAGTGGCTGTTTTGTCTTCGGAGAGTTCCAGGGAAAGGGAATTCCCTCAGTCCTTGGTAACTCCTCACTTCTTGCTTTGTGTGATTTTCTACCCATCTAGAGGCAGGAGCTACTTGCAGCATCTGCTATCTCTTTCTACAAATGGTTGATTCCATGTTGGCTGGATTGACCTAAAACACTCCACCCAGGTGTCACTTTTAATCAGCGTTGCTGGAGAAGTTAGCGATCATCCCTTTCCTGCCTTTGGGGAGAAGCAGCGTCTAAAGAGATGAAGAGCTAATTCGGGAACCTGCTTCAAGGATCCTTGCTTCTGAGGCAATAACCCCATCAACACTCTCTTGCTCATAAATAGAGAAGCAGTTGTTAGACTCCCGACATCAGAGAGGGAGAGAAATGTGCAAGAAAGATATTATTAAACCTTTCTAAATATTCATTTCCTAAAAGTGAAAGTGCTAGGACACTTGAGAAAATTCTAGGCAGCTTTTCATTTCCACCAAATGCTCTAATTCTAACTTTGGAGATTACCGTTAGTTTGAGAGAGATCAGGAGAAGAGATGGGTGTTTTCATAATAAATGGCCTTTGTCTTCATTTTGGTTAGGATGTGGCCAAGAATGTAGTTTCTTCTCACATTGGGTTTACACAGAGGAGATTCCGCCTGAGTACCAAATCCGGGAGCTCATGTGTATTTGCAGCT
>NW_012148174.1:2104910-2113175 GCF_000956105.1 Propithecus coquereli | reverse complement strand
GCACCTGCAGAGAGAGTGGGCTTGCCGTGTGTTCTAATGTCCAGAGAGGGAGGACGGAAGCGCACAGGCAGGTGGTTTCACACCTAGCAGGCCCCTGTGTGCTTGGATGGACAGATGTCTGGCCCCGGCATCCATCCCTTCCCCTTTGAGCTCTGACATTTTACGAACCTACCCCCCATTTCCAGCCTGGGTCTTGCTTTACGTGCTGCCTTAGTGGTAGTCAGGTATGGGGTCTGAGTTCCAGGACAGGAAGTGGCAGGAGAATAATATAGTCAGAGGCTATTGCATTTATATCTTCTGTGCCTGTCTTCCCCCAGTCCACAAATCTGCATTTTTAGTCCCTGTCAACCTTTGTCATCTAACCTGGTGGGGCACCTTTGGGGAACTTCATCCACTGAGCTGAACGCATTTGGCTCTACAGAAAAGGGATGTTCAGTTCCATGCCGTTATCCATGGATATGGTCTCCAGAATTTGCCAGACCTCATGTATGCTACATATTTGCACGCTCTGCTTTCCGTCTTCACCAGTTTTGTGGTTTAGAGGCTTTAATTAATTTGCTTAAGATCACTTTAGTGATCTCGATTACGTCCTCTCACCTCCAAGCTGTTCCTCTGCTTGGAATATTCTTCCCCTAATATTCACTATGGAAGTTGTACCTTTCTTCAAGGTTCAGCTCAAATCCCACCTCCAAACCTCCCCCGCCTTTGGACAATATCCAGCCCTCTACCACACTCCCACCGAATATTGTGTGTGTGTGTGTGTGTGTGTGTGTGTGTGTGTGTGTATTTTTCTATGAGACTTTGGACAACTTTCTCTTTGAACTTCTCTATGCTTTAGTTATATCTTCGGTGGGGATAACAGCAATGGTTGATGCCGGGTGGTGAGTGTTAAATGAGCTAAAGTACTTGGAATGGTGCTCAATACATGTTAATTGTTGAGGTTGTTGCACGTGTCTCTGTCCTCTTCAATGTCGGAAACCATGTAGTTTTTCCTTCCTAGCACCTAGGGTAGTATTTTGCATCAGATAAACGTCCAATGGATCAAACTGATCTCCCCACCCCGAAGGTTCATGATTTTCTTTGCCCTTAAATTATTCGTTGTTTACCTGAAATTCAGATTTAGCTGGGCACCTTGTATTTTTATTCGCTATTATCAGGCAACATTATTTTACCTTCTCCCTCCTTCCCCGACAACCTGGCTCCTAGAACCTAATCCCACTCACCTGTGGAACCCTTGCCTCTGTCCTTCCCTAGCAGAGCCCCTGCTCTGCCAGAGATCCTGTCCCAGGAATTGATACGATTCCACTGGTATGGAATTGCAGTGGGGCCAACTGTCTGTACTCACCGCCTCACCAGTATGGAGATGCCAGAGTGGGCAAGCTTCCCACCACAAGTGTCGGGGCTGTGACCGAGAACGTATTACTAGCATCCTGTTTATTCTTCGTGTGTTCACCAATTCATTTGATCTCTTATTTGTTCAACAAGTATTAAATGCTGTCTTTGTGCTAGGCATCCTATGGAAGCCTTCTTAAGAGACACTCGAACTGTTTCGACTGTGGCCCACAGTAAGAAATATATTTTACATTGCAATTCTGGATACACATAGCTATTTATACCTATACCACTGCAATTAAGTTTCAAGAATAATATTTTTCCTTATGACATGGAATGTACTCTGATCTCTGCAGTTCTATTTTTTCTTTTCCATTCCATTTCTTCCATTCCATTAAAAAACAAACTGGTAAAGACCTATTAGCTGATTTCATGGGTTATGACCCAAAATTTGGAAAGCACTGCTATATAAAATAATAAGATTCTATTTTTACAAAGCAATTTGTACTACCCCATTATCCCAGTGCTATATTTATATGTTATTACACTCTGCGTTATGAGATTCTTGTGGTCTATCTTGGGAAACCAGTCACTAAGGATAACATTATTTTTTGGGGGAGAATATGTTTTCAGAGTTTCAAACTATTAACTTACCAAACAACATTTGATAAATATTCTGCCTCTAAATTGGGGAGTGTTTGGGTAAGAGATTTCGCCTGTTACCTGAGCGTAGTTTATGACAGGTTTTTTATTTCAAACAATGTGCCCGAATTTCAACTTGTTTCTCTTTTAGCATCCACTAACTACAAACGTACTCCATGGGTTGGATTGATTCCCAGGGCTGTATTTTATGGATCTTCCCAGTTTTATATTTAAAACTCGTCTCTTTAAAGTGGTTTTACTTTCAAGCAGTTTTTTTCTCTCTCTACTTTGCCTGTTGAAGAACTTGATTTTGTCCCTAATAATTGAATAGATGGGCTCCTTTGTCTGTTTAAATGAATCTTGTACATTCTTATCCGCTTTGTCACTCTGATCGGCTTTAAGCATCAAGAGGATGAACCATGTGGTCAGACTGTTTTGAAAGCAAATAACTTGGACAAGTATGGCCCTAGCTTCTGTGATTGGATGTTGGTGGATGATCATAAGACAGAATTTTACTTTGAAAATAATAGCTCCTATTGCCACAGCTGGGCTTCCTATGAGAGTCGTTTGAATTTTAAGCTGATGGATATGGGGTTTGTCTTGTAAATTCACAATTCAGTTTGTTTGAGGGCCAATTGGATTGCTCTACCACATCTGAGCCATTGTATACACTAGGGCAACTCTACTTACCTTTTGTGTTAGCTGCTTTTAAACTCTGCGTGTGGTCCTAAATGCACACATTTCATTTATAAGAATATTTGGTCCCATTATGATTACATCTGTCTAATGGCTTCTTGCTGAGAAACTGTTACATGATTTTTTTCTTTCTGTATTTTGATAAGGAGAGGCTGGTGTTTCAACTGGCCAGTGCGGGCAGCACGTCACAGGGGAGCAGGGACAGGAGCTTAATTCCTTGATGTGTTTCCTTTTGCTTAGCTCTTTTCAATTTATGATGGTATTCTCGTATATTGTGAATTTCTTTACTTTGCACATCTTTGATAAAATATGATAGGTCCGGTAGTGACATCTGCATTGGGAAAATTCTACCTATCTAGAGTTGCCGATTGAGGGGGCCCATAAATAAAACGACACCTTTTACTGGTGTGAGTTTGTGATGAGTAAGAACTGTGCTTTCCGCCCTTGGGGAGTCTTACATGTAGTCTAGGCCTCTTTCTCCAAATACCCGCAATGTATTAACAGTATCCTACGTTCCTTTCGAGCCTCTACGTTTCCAAACCAGAATGGAGGCCTCATTGTCCTCCCTGTGCCCGCCTGAAACCCACGTCTGCTTTCCAACTCTATCTTCAGCCAAAAGCACCAGGCGTTTTCTTTTCACCTTGAGTAGCACCTTTGGTGTTATCTTTTCTTTCTCTCTCTTCTTTTTCCTCCGTGGACAATCTGTCAGTGACTCCTGCAGATTCTTTCTTGGCTCTATACCTTTCTTTTTACCCACACTACTCTCCGTTCACTGGTCTGACGAACATTTATCGAGTGCCTACTGCGACCAAGGAACAGCTGTAGAGGATTTCCCAACAAGCTGCTGGTTGGCTTTCTTCCTGGAAGTTCTGCTTCTCTCCACTCTCCCTGAGCGGACGGCTGGTATTCCACCCTGCCTTTTCATTGTCGCTTTCCTACGTAAGAGTCTAAATCACCTTCTATTTCCAAAGGCTCGAGCCTCTAAATTCTGCCTAGATTATTTCTAAGGTACTCTATTAAGTGTCTCAGCCTGCCTGGCCAGCCTTCCTTCCTGCCGTTGATTTTCTTCAGGGATCCTCACACGTTCAAATAGAAATTCTTGTTCCTGTGGCTTTGTTTATGCCATTTGTCCATCCTCAGATAGGACTGATGCCTATTCCTTCCCCTCTCGCTACCTGAACCCGCCTAACCAGGACCGTGGCAAAGAGCCAGCCCTTCCCCAAATACAGCAGAGAGGCTCAGGCTGGGGAATCACATACTTGGTTTCCAATCCTGCCCCTCCCTACTTCTTAGCTATATGACCTTAATTAAGTAAATTACTTGTTCGTGCCTCAGTTTTGTTCTCTGTACCATTGGAAGAATAATAGCTATCTCGAGTTGTTATGAGAATTAAGTAAGGTAATTCAAATGAAATACTTAGCATAATGCCTGGCATGTAATAACTGACAAATAATATGTATAATATTAATTATTATATAAACTTTCACCTTAACCCTCATACCCTGGGTTATTCCTCTTCTTTGACTATCTTAAAACATATCTTACACTTTTCTGAATCCGCCACAGTGCTGAGCAAAACCTAGGTGCTCAATCAATGCTTATTAATTTTTAAAACATTCCATATGCTGCTATAGCAGGATCTGGGAGCCAGTTTATTTCTGGATACATTTAATTGTATTTCATGGAAATGTGACAGCCACTGTCCTTTGGTGATTTGCCCCCTGACCTATGGGCTGTGTATCGATGCTAACTTAGTCTGTAGCTGTACAGATGATGACAATGTACTTTCACAGACAACTGTGGCAGAAGCAGTACTTGAAAAATGCACCAATTATAAGTGCCACTTAAATGAAATTCAACCATAGATTGTAATATAGTTAAATACAGAGTATTTTTTATTTTTCAATTGGGTTGCAAACTTATATCCTCAGTATAGGTCAAGTGAAGCAAATCCATGCCATAAGGCAAGATTTTATTCATCAGACTTTTATCTTCCATGCCGTTGGTGGAGAATTCTGGCTGGAAGTCAGGTTAGGTTACTCTAAAAGTAATTTACTCTAAAAGAACACTTACCTAGTGGGCTTCCTCGTCAAACTTCCAGTGGGAAAGTAATGATGCCCTGCTCCTTTGGAAACTGTGTTGGGTGCCTGGGAGCAGGGGAATTTTCTCTCATGAGGATCGTTTGAACCCGACTGTAAATGAAGTGGGGGTACCTACAGAGAGGCGCATGGGGCTAAAAACTAAAGAGTGACCGTGTTACGAATCGCAAAGATCCTGCGCGGGGAGTCCCGAGATCTGGATACAGCTCGTCTCCTCACTGGCTGCGCGCTGTTGGAAGAAATCTCCTGACCTGTCTGAGTGTCAGTGTTCAGAGCTCTAAAATGAAAGTATCAATATTCGATTTGCTTCACTCACAGAAATGATGTGAGGCTCTAGTGTGGTAATAAGTGTGAAAGTCCTTTATAAAATATCAAGCATTATACAAACGTGAGTTGTCATTGCTGGTCCTGCAATGAAGAGAACAGAAACATAAGGTGCATACTTGGTATCCTGGACATGCAGGAACTTGCCGGAGAATGGACTGTTAAGGGTGCTTTAAATGGTGAAGAATAGAAATGCTTCTGTTTGGAAGGTGGAGAAGGAACAACTAGAGCTCACAGCTTTGAATCCAATACGCTTCTCATCTTTCTTAGGAAGGTGTCTTGGGATATGCAGTGACTTTGCTCACAGCCTGAATTGCAGGCAGCCTTAGGATCCTATGGTTTTATTTGATGGAGATTTATTTTCCAAAATTACGTTATTCAGTTTGGAATGTGATTGTGAAGGGATATGGTGGGAATTAATCTGACCGTGATTTAGACCTCCCAGGAAGGCTGCAGGCTTGAGTGTGTTCCTAATGGTCACTGAAGTTGACATTTTGGGTTGCGAAGAGTTGTTGTCTTTGATATCTTCTTCTAGAGAGAGTCTTTGATATCTTTTTAATTTCTCATGGTGTCCGGTATATTTATTCTAGCTGGGGGAGCCCTGTGGAGCACGCACAGCAGGATAAGGTTGCCCGGCCTCAAGCGGCCCATAGGTGAGGAAGGCTGACTGCTTGAATGGCCCATCTTTCTTTTAGGAATCGGTCCCCACCATGGCCATAACCACCCGGGCATATGACAGGTTCGTATGTCCCTTCCTTTGTCCCTAAGTGTCCTCATACTTAGCTCTGTGAACCTGCGTTAGTCACAAGCATCTCTGAGCTTTAATTTCCTCTTTGAAAAGTCAGTGTTTTAATAGACCCTACCTTACAAGGTAGTGAGGTAGCGTATACAATGCGCTTAGCTCAGCGTCCGTGAATAGTTATCCATAGCAGCAATAATCATTTGTCTACTAAGTTAGTCTTTCAACATCCCATGGTTTTAACTTTTTAAATTCTTATTAACAATTATCTAGAATTGTGCTGTCTATTTGCAATTGGCACAATTGTACTGTAGCCAGGGAGAAGGGAGGGATCAGAGAGGATAGAGAAAGGGAATAGTGAGCATTTAAAAAAATTTTGATAGATAATTGGGCCAGAAATTCCATTTCATTCTTTGTCCTAAGTTCAGTGCCAAATTTGTTCCTGGAACTGTAGTAAACCTTTCTTATACGAGTTCAAAACACTTCCACTCTTACCCTTTTATATCTGTTTCCTGCTACCCTCTAGAAGGAACGATAACACACTCTACACTCTCCAGGCGTTCCCTATCCAGGAAATTAGAGCTGTCTCAAGGGTCAGTAAGTGGGAGAAACAAAAGCAGTGTCACCGGATGGTGTTAAGAAAAATTTTCCAGGTGTATGTAATAAGTATATGTAACTGAGGCCCACCTCACTGTGTCAGAGCTGAGATTTGGCCACGTCCACTGCGCGGCAACCCCTGGAAGCTGTTTGTATTCAGACATTTACACAGGTATTGAGACACTTTCTGAGAACTAAACTTGAGCTAGGTTTATGCAGAAAATTCTATCAACATGGGGGAGTGGAGATATCAGTGACCACTTCCAAGGAGGGGCTCCTGGGCTAGCCCCAGAGA
Organism: Propithecus coquereli; assembly: GCF_000956105.1. Lineage (NCBI taxonomy): Eukaryota > Metazoa > Chordata > Mammalia > Primates > Indriidae > Propithecus > Propithecus coquereli. The sequence continues at coordinate 2,106,451 of NW_012148174.1, read as the reverse complement.
GAGGGCCCGAGGGTCTAGGATTGCAGATCGCAGAAACACATCCTGGCTGTTGTCTGAACCCCACCGCTTTCCCTCTGTCCCCTGAATCTAGCTTCCCCTGTGCCAGAAAAAAGGGCTTCACATGTGAAGACACAGGCACCCCGCTGCTCGGGCCCTTGCGGGGAGCAGAATGGGTGGAGGGGTGTTTTCCGTGTGTGAGGAGCGCTGGTGGCCTGGCCGTCCTGGCAGTCGTGGGTGGCTCGCTGCAGGGGGTAGAGGCACACAGGCACCTGCGGCCGGCCGGGTCCAGCGGCCGCCTGTGCTGGTTCAAGAGCTTCCGTGGCATAGGGCCTCCTGGGGGCACCTGCCGAGACCACAGGGAGAAGGGACCCTTGGAAGAGAATTCGATGTTCCCAGGGCGGGGGTGGGGTTACGTGTGAGCAGCGTTGGGTGCGATAAGGCGGTTTCCTTTGCGACTGTATTTGGGCACATAAAACTGGCCCGTGTAATCCCGGCAGCTTCCTTCTTCCCTGTTCCGTGCTGGGACGGATGCTTCCCACAGGCTCAGGCGGGCCGCTTGTGACATCTAACCCCGCGAGCCGTTTTTGCCCCCGACAAGCTTCTTCTCGACGTTCATTTTAACCCAACTTCGTATGTGTTAAAGTGTGTATTTATCTGTCAGGAGAAAGTGAGTTGAGTGGAGCGGTCAGTCACACACACAGAGCCACATACAGACAAAGACACACGGACAGACTGACACACAGTGATTGCTCCCGGAACGGCGGAGATGATTAAACCACATCATGACCAGAAACCTCACTGATTTAATTCACCAACTTTGCTACAAAACCTTAAATGTGCTCGTGCACGTGAGGCCAAGTGCACGGGACGCTTCTCAGGGGTTAGCAAACCGCATTTCCCTTCCTTTTGCGTTTCTCTTTTGCCTCCTTCCTCTCCTCCAGCTTAGGGATTTCCTTTCTAAGAGTCTGTGACATAGCTGTGTGCGAATTTCATTTTTTTCCCTCTTACTCTGCAAATAGAAACCAACTTCGTTTTTCCTCATGTATAAAGAAGCAGTGCATCTGATTTCACAGGCCAGAAAGAAATGACTGGAAAGCATCCAGCCAGGCCCTGGGGAACTCCCTAAAATTATCCTCTACCTTATGGACTGTCCAGATTGTTTGTATGTGTGGCTGGGGAAGACGGGGGCAGGGAGGAGGGAGTTGGGAAATAAAATTTTCTCATGCCCAGATGCTGTGAGTGAGTCAGATGGCTGGGTCGCTGCTCCTGACGCCTGCTGTGATTTTTAGGAGGCCGTTTGTTTGGTGCCAGGTTCGTATGTCCAAGCAGCTGGGCGGACCCTCTGGGGTTCTGAGTTGAGGCAGCTCCCTCTCCCTGCGTGTTATGTGGCCGTTCCTTATGTGTGAACACTTCCTGGGTAAATGGAGGGACTTTTCCTGGCTTACCTTGGGTTGCATCTTTGCTTTGGAATTGGTATGGGTTAGAGTGACTAACAAATATGCTCTCACCCAGCAGAGTTGTGGACAACAAGCAATAATCAC
>NW_012148174.1:2100026-2104860 GCF_000956105.1 Propithecus coquereli | reverse complement strand
TGTTAGCTGCTTTTAAACTCTGCGTGTGGTCCTAAATGCACACATTTCATTTATAAGAATATTTGGTCCCATTATGATTACATCTGTCTAATGGCTTCTTGCTGAGAAACTGTTACATGATTTTTTTCTTTCTGTATTTTGATAAGGAGAGGCTGGTGTTTCAACTGGCCAGTGCGGGCAGCACGTCACAGGGGAGCAGGGACAGGAGCTTAATTCCTTGATGTGTTTCCTTTTGCTTAGCTCTTTTCAATTTATGATGGTGTTCTCGTATATTGTGAATTTCTTTACTTTGCACATCTTTGATAAAATATGATAGGTCCGGTGGTGACATCTGCATTGGGAAAGTCCCGCCTACCTAGAGTTGCCGATTGAGGGGGCCCATTAATAAAACGACATCTTTTACTGGTGTGAGTTTGTGATGAGTAAGAACTGTGCTTTCCGCCCTTGGGGAGTCTTACATGTAGTCTAGACCTCTTTCTCCAGATACCTGCAATGTATTAACAGTATCCTACGTTCCTTTCGAGCCTCTACGTTTCCAAACCAGAACGGAGGCCTCATTGTCCTCCCTGTGCCCGCCTGAAACCCACGTCTGCTTTCCAACTCTATCTTCAGCCAAAAGCACCAGGCGTTTTCTTTTCACCTTGAGTAGCACCTTTGGTGTTATCTTTTCTTTCTCTCTCTTCTTTTTCCTCCGTGGACAATCTGTCAGTGACTCCTGCAGATTCTTTCTTGGCTCTATACCTTTCTTTTTACCCACACTACTCTCCGTTCACTGGTCTGACGAACATTTATCGAGTGCCTACTGCGACCAAGGAACAGCTGTAGAGGATTTCCCAACAAGCTGCTGGTTGGCTTTCTTCCTGGAAGTTCTGCTTCTCTCCACTCTCCCTGAGCGGACGGCTGGTATTCCACCCTGCCTTTTCATTGTCGCTTTCCTACGTAAGAGTCTAAATCACCTTCTATTTCCAAAGGCTCGAGCCTCTAAATTCTGCCTAGATTATTTCTAAGGTACTCTATTAAGTGTCTCAGCCTGCCTGGCCAGCCTTCCTTCCTGCCGTTGATTTTCTTCAGGGATCCTCACACGTTCAAATAGAAATTCTTGTTCCTGTGGCTTTGTTTATGCCATTTGTCCATCCTCAGATAGGACTGATGCCTATTCCTTCCCCTCTCGCTACCTGAACCCGCCTAACCAGGACCGTGGCAAAGAGCCAGCCCTTCCCCAAATACAGCAGAGAGGCTCAGGCTGGGGAATCACATACTTGGTTTCCAATCCTGCCCCTCCCTACTTCTTAGCTATATGACCTTAATTAAGTAAATTACTTGTTCGTGCCTCAGTTTTGTTCTCTGTACCATTGGAAGAATAATAGCTATCTCGAGTTGTTATGAGAATTAAGTAAGGTAATTCAAATGAAATACTTAGCATAATGCCTGGCATGTAATAACTGACAAATAATATGTATAATATTAATTATTATATAAACTTTCACCTTAACCCTCATACCCTGGGTTATTCCTCTTCTTTGACTATCTTAAAACATATCTTACACTTTTCTGAATCCGCCACAGTGCTGAGCAAAACATAGGTGCTCAATCAATGCTTATTAATTTTTAAAACATTCCATATGCTGCTATAGCAGAATCTGGGAGCCAGTTTATTTCTGGATACATTTAATTGTATTTCATGGAAATGTGACAGCCACTGTCCTTTGGTGATTTGCCCCCTGACCTATGGGCTGTGTATCGATGCTAACTTAGTCTGTAGCTGTACAGATGATGACAATGTACTTTCACAGACAACTGTGGCAGAAGCAGTACTTGAAAAATGCACCAATTATAAGTGCCACTTAAATGAAATTCAACCATAGATTGTAATATAGTTAAATACAGAGTATTTTTTATTTTTCAATTGGGTTGCAAACTTATATCCTCAGTATAGGTCAAGTGAAGCAAATCCATGCCATAAGGCAAGATTTTATTCATCAGACTTTTATCTTCCATGCCGTCGGTGGAGAATTCTGGCTGGAAGTCAGGTTAGGTTACTCTAAAAGTAATTTACTCTAAAAGAACACTTACCTAGTGGGCTTCCTTGTCAAACTTCCAGTGGGAAAGTAATGATGCCCTGCTCCTTTGGAAACTGTGTTGGGTGCCTGGGAGCAGGGGAATTTTCTCTCATGAGGATCGTTTGAACCCGACTGTAAATGAAGTGAGGGTACCTACAGAGAGGCGCATGGGGCTGAAAACTAAAGAGTGACCGTGTTACGAATCGCAAAGATCCTGCGCGGGGAGTCCCAAGATCTGGATACAGCTCGTCTCCTCACTGGCTGCGCGCTGTTGGAAGAAATCTCCTGACCTGTCTGAGTGTCGGTGTTCAGAGCTCTAAAATGAAAGTATCAATATTCGATTTGCTTCACTCACAGAAATGATGTGAGGCTCTAGTGTGGTGATAAGTGTGAAAGTGCTTTATAAAATGTCAAGCATTATACAAACGTGAGTTGTCATTGCTGGTCCTGCAATGAAGAGAACAGAAACGTAAGGTGCATACTTGGTATCCTGGACATGCAGGAACTTGCCGGAGAATGGACTGTTAAGGGTGCTTTAAATGGTGAAGAATAGAAATGCTTCTGTTTGGAAGGTGGAGAAGGAACAACTAGAGCTCACAGCTTTGAATCCAATACGCTTCTCATCTTTCTTAGGAAGGTGTCTTGGGATATGCAGTGACTTTGCTGACAGCCTGAATTTCAGGCAGCCTTAGGATCCTATGGTTTTATTTGATGGAGATTTATTTTCCAAAATTACGTTATTCAGTTTGGAGTGTGATTGTGAAGGGATATGGTGGGAATTAATCTGACCGTGATTTAGACCTCCCAGGAAGGCTGCAGGCTTGAGTGTGTTCCTAATGGTCACTGAAGTTGACATTTTGGGTTGCGAAGAGTTGTTGTCTTTGATATCTTCTTCTAGAGAGAGTCTTTGATATCTTTTTAATTTCTCATGGTGTCCGGTATATTTATTCTAGCTGGGGGAGCCCTGTGGAGCACGCACAGCAGGATAAGGTTGCCCGGCCTCAAGCGGCCCATAGGTGAGGAAGGCTGACTGCTTGAATGGCCCATCTTTCTTTTAGGAATCGGTCCCCACCATGGCCATAACCACCCGGGCATATGACAGGTTCGTATGTCCCTTCCTTTGTCCCTAAGTGTCCTCATACTTAGCTCTGTGAACCTGCGTTAGTCACAAGCATCTCTGAGCTTTAATTTCCTCTTTGAAAAGTCAGTGTTTTAATAGACCCTACCTTACAAGGTAGTGAGGTAGCGTATACAATGCGCTTAGCTCAGCGTCCGTGAATAGTTATCCATAGCAGCAATAATCATTTGTCTACTAAGTTAGTCTTTCAACATCCCATGGTTTTAACTTTTTAAATTCTTATTAACAATTATCTAGAATTGTGCTGTCTATTTGCAATTGGCACAATTGTACTGTAGCCAGGGAGAAGGGAGGGATCAGAGAGGATAGAGAAAGGGAATAGTGAGCATTTAAAAAAATTTTGATAGATAATTGGGCCAGAAATTCCATTTCATTCTTTGTCCTAAGTTCAGTGCCAAATTTGTTCCTGGAACTGTAGTAAACCTTTCTTATACGAGTTCAAAACACTTCCACTCTTACCCTTTTATATCTGTTTCCTGCTACCCTCTAGAAGGAACGATAACACACTCTACACTCTCCAGGCGTTCCCTATCCAGGAAATTAGAGCTGTCTCAAGGGTCAGTAAGTGGGAGAAACAAAAGCAGTGTCACCGGATGGTGTTAAGAAAAATTTTCCAGGTGTATGTAATAAGTATATGTAACTGAGGCCCACCTCACTGTGTCAGAGCTGAGATTTGGCCACGTCCACTGCGCGGCAACCCCTGGAAGCTGTTTGTATTCAGACATTTACACAGGTATTGAGACACTTTCTGAGAACTAAACTTGAGCTAGGTTTATGCAGAAAATTCTATCAACATGGGGGAGTGGAGATATCAGTGACCACTTCCAAGGAGGGGCTCCTGGGCTAGCCCCAGAGAGAGGGCCCGAGGGTCTAGGATTGCAGATCGCAGAAACACATCCTGGCTGTTGTCTGAACCCCACCGCTTTCCCTCTGTCCCCTGAATCTAGCTTCCCCTGTGCCAGAAAAAAGGGCTTCACATGTGAAGACACAGGCACCCCGCTGCTCGGGCCCTTGCGGGGAGCAGAATGGGTGGAGGGGTGTTTTCCGTGTGTGAGGAGCGCTGGTGGCCTGGCCGTCCTGGCAGTCGTGGGTGGCTCGCTGCAGGGGGTAGAGGCACACAGGCACCTGCGGCCGGCCGGGTCCAGCGGCCGCCTGTGCTGGTTCAAGAGCTTCCGTGGCATAGGGCCTCCTGGGGGCACCTGCCGAGACCACAGGGAGAAGGGACCCTTGGAAGAGAATTCGATGTTCCCAGGGCGGGGGTGGGGTTACGTGTGAGCAGCGTTGGGTGCGATAAGGCGGTTTCCTTTGCGACTGTATTTGGGCACATAAAACTGGCCCGTGTAATCCCGGCAGCTTCCTTCTTCCCTGTTCCGTGCTGGGACGGATGCTTCCCACAGGCTCAGGCGGGCCGCTTGTGACATCTAACCCCGCGAGCCGTTTTTGCCCCCGACAAGCTTCTTCTCGACGTTCATTTTAACCCAACTTCGTATGTGTTAAAGTGTGTATTTATCTGTCAGGAGAAAGTGAGTTGAGTGGAGCGGTCAGTCACACACACAGAGCCACATACAGACAAAGACACACGGACAGACTGACACACAGTGATTGCTCCCGGAACGGCGGAGATGATTAAACCACA
>NW_012148174.1:2089874-2091466 GCF_000956105.1 Propithecus coquereli | reverse complement strand
TCACTCTTGCTCAGGCTGGTCTCGAACTCCTGACCTCGAGTGATCCTCCCGCCTTGGCCTCCCGGAGAGCTAGGATTACAGGCGTGAGCCACTGCGCCCGGCCTGATTTATAGATTTTGAAGTGCTTTGACCTAATCTCTCTTCACAGCTTTTGAAACACCATGATCCCCATTTGACAGATTTAGAAGCTGAGGTTCAGAGAGGTAAAGTGATGTCCTGAGAAAGTGATGGAACTAGGACTTCAGCTCTAGGTCCCTGTCACCAAGTTCTCCCACTCTCTCTAGGGCAGGCTTGGTGTCAACCGTGTGCCCTCCCCAGGGTAGGGACACGTCCGAGACTCATACATCAGTCGTCTCAGTGATGACTCCAGCATCACCAAGGCAAATGCGTGGCACTTTCCACTTCCTGTGTCTGAGGCTGCCCCTTAGTAATTGACTTCTGGAGTTGAAGCTCAAATTTCTACTCTGTCACTTGCCACTTATTATTTATGTGACCATAGACAATGATGTTAGTTAACATCTCTAAGCTTCAGTGTCTTCATCTGTAAAATGGGACAGTGGTTCTTATGAGAATTCAAGGAGGAAAGATGTGTAAAGTGTTAAGCATGATGCCTGGCATGTAATTAACATTTAGATGTTTCCTTTCTTCTCATTATTTACCTTATTTTCCTCTTCATGGTTGGGCTTGATTTATATTTTAGCCAGTTTTTTCCTGCATTAACTTTTTTGAGGGGTTGGGTATTGAGCAGACATGTGATGGGAATGAGAATGGCCCAAGAAAAGGCACCTACTATTAATATATACTCTGTCCTTGGCCCGTACGAAAACCAAATCAGATTCCATAGCACTAGCAGTGGTAGAAGATTGGTTTGATTTCATTTTTCTGGGTAAATAAATCGGTGTGTGTTTTTTATTCCTGAAATCCCTTGCCTACCGCATACCAGGCTATGCTGATTACTCACTGAACAAGTATTTATTTCATCCCGGTTACGTGTCCCGTACGTGTGCTTCGTGCTACACGGATTACACAAGGAACAAGGTGTGGTCTTTGTCCCAAGTTTCCTTCAGGAGGCTTGATTCCTAACCCTAAGAACAGAGGACTATTCTGAGCTGGGCTGTGGTAGAAAGCCACCATGCCTGTTCTACGGTAAAGATTTCAGGAGCTAACTCTTTTCTCAACTTTCTTCCAAGTGCTGTGACACCACTTAAAATATTTTTTCAAAAGACGGAGTTGATTTCAGACGACATTATGTTTTTCCAGACTGATGCTATAAATAGGCAAAATTTTCATCCTCCCAGTTTCTAAGACACAAATAATGGTTAAAAATGGTAAAAACATGGGATTATGATTGAGGTTGCATCTGGTTGTAAAGCCTTTTTAAAACTATGACTCTTTATTGGATTTTCTGATTTGGTTTTGTAGTGCCTTGGGCAATTTACTTTCCTCCTATGTAAAATGCTCTAAATAAAAATCTCACTGGACTGTCCTGCAAATTTTAAGTGACACGTGATGTGAAAGCACTTAGAATAGTGCCAGGCACATGGTAGCAGATACGCAGTTAGCAGTATTTTTCTCTCTATGTTGATGGATAC
>NW_012148174.1:2085097-2087514 GCF_000956105.1 Propithecus coquereli | reverse complement strand
AGTACTCTGCCCCATGGCCAAATAACCTGCCAAAGGCCCCACTTTCTAACACTATCACCTTGGAGGGGGGAGGATTTCAATGCATGAATTTTGGGAGGACCTAAACATTCAGACTATAGCAACCAGTGTGTGGCAAAGCTAGGTCTTAAATCCCATCTTTGACTCCAAAGCTAGTGGTTGTTTTAGTCCTCCAAATGATGAAAAAAAAATGGTTACGTTTAGTCTCTGTTTAGCAAAATACATGGATTTGACTTTAAGTGGTCAGCTCGAAGTCAACTAGAAATGTGCTTGAGGGTGGGACAGTGGGTTTTGATTTGTTTTTAAATGGGAAATTCAGTGCAAGTGAGAAATTCCAGTTTACAATAAATCACCTGGCACATCAGCTTAGCCAAACAGAACAATGTTATGAAGATGTTAACGCTGTTTTAGAATTTGTTTGTTCATAAGAGAATTTTTTGCCACATAGTACTTTTAATTTTAGAAAAGTATTTATTTCATCCCGGTTACGTGTCCCATACGTGTGCTTCGTGCTACACGGATTACACAAGGAACAAGGTGTGGTCTTTGTCCCAAGTTTCCTTCAGGAGGCTTGATTCCTAACCCTAAGAACAGAGGACTATTCTGAGCTGGGCTGTGGTAGAAAGCCACCATGCCTGTTCTACGGTAAAGATTTCAGGAGCTAACTCTTTTCTCAACTTTCTTCCAAGTGCTGTGACACCACTTAAAATATTTTTTCAAAAGACGGAGTTGATTTCAGACGACATTATGTTTTTCCAGATTGATGCTATAAATAGGCAGAATTTTCGTCTTCCCAGTTTCTAAGACACAAGTAATGGTTAAAAATGGTAAAAACATGGGATTATGATTGAGGTTGCATCTGGTTGTAAAGCCTTTTTAAAACTATGACTCTTTATTGGATTTTCTGATTTGGTTTTGTAGTGCCTTGGGCAATTTACTTTCCTCCTATGTAAAATGCTCTAAATAAAAATCTCACTGGACTGTCCTGCAAATTTTAAGTGACACGTGATGTGAAAGCACTTAGAATAGTGCCAGGCACATGGTAGCAGATACGCAGTTAGCAGTATTTTTCTCTCTATGTTGATGGATACGCTCCTTGTCTTTCCTAGACCAGTGGGTTAAATTAAGTCCTCCTTCTGAAGTTCCTCCTGTTGTCCACTGTTACTTGGCTATCCCCGGAGCATTTTGATATTGTCTGCGGCTTGGCATGGCTCTACAGGCATAGCCCATCAAAGAGTTAATAATGCTGTACTCCAACCTTTCCGGTTTGCTGGAGCTACTTAATCAGAGAAATCATTATAGCTCATTTTGTGCAACCCATGGATGTCCAAAGCAACTAATTAGAGAGGGAGTATAGAAAATCAATCTTTACTAACGTTGACATTTCTTCCAATTTAAGCAATTGGTTTGCTTACATTCTTTGTGCAAACCTATAGAAATCTAAAATTATCCCAGATGACTACCTTGGAGGGTTCTAATAGGTTCTTGGTGTTAGAATGAAGATTATTTGAACGTTAAATACGTAGTCGGAATTTGGAAGGGATCCAGCACGTGACATGAGCTCACTGGACAGGCAGCTTGCCCTTATGTCACCATCAAAGAAGCTTCAGACAAAGGGAGACCAGTGTCACTCTTTGAGGATCCAGCTGACTTATAAGTAGAGGGAAGAGGATTGTGTTAGACTTTTCCTTTACCCCTCCAGGTCTCGACCTTTCTCCACTCCAAGCTCCAGGAAGCCAATGTGTGTGAAATACTTCAGCAGAGTTCTCTTGGCCTCAGCTTCTCAGGGAGCTTGGCCAACAAGGAGCGTTGATGAGAGACTGGAGGGAGTGGAGACTGGGAGGGCCACACGTTTAAGGTGGTCCTCTCTATACACCCTCTCTGTCTCCAGACTCCCGTGACCCTCCTCTCTTGCTACTTTAGGGATGGTAAGTGGACATGTTACCAGGCCCAAGACATTGCGCCATGCCTTGTGGTTTTCCTGCACCCTTCCTGCATCTTTGTAAATAGTCAAACTTTTAGTGAACTTTCCTTGGATTACCTAATTTGACTATGTCATCTATTTCCTACCAGAACCCTGAATGATAGAGGAACAGTAGCAACTTCCTCTTAAAACATCACAGTGACCATCTGAATGACTGGTTTGTAAAATGAATTCTGCCCATTCATAAAAATGCCGTGTGCCTCATGACACACGCATGTAAAAGCGGGTGAATTCACAGGAACACTACATAATGAGTCAACTCGTTTCGGTTGTGATTTGTGGTTAAACAACACGTCATTCGGGTTGAATGAGGATATTATTAGAGCTTCCGTAAATGCCAGTCTTAAAACAGTAGAGTCTTTAGTGATGTACGGGGCACAAAATGCATTGCAGCTCGACTTCTTTTTTTTTTTTT
>NW_012148174.1:2082228-2084212 GCF_000956105.1 Propithecus coquereli | reverse complement strand
AGTGGGTTTTGATTTGTTTTTAAATGGGAAATTCAGTGCAAGTGAGAAATTCCAGTTTACAATAAATCACCTGGCACATCAGCTTAGCCAAACAGAACAATGTTATGAAGATGTTAACGCTGTTTTAGAATTTGTTTGTTCATAAGAGAATTTTTTGCCACATAGTACTTTTAATTTTAGAAAATATAACTTGTACTGAGTGATGAATTATAAAAACACTCAGAAAAGAATCCTGATTCCTGAATATATCTCATTAGTAAAAGGGTTTCCAGGGAACTGATCTCTTTTCACTGTTTCATATCAGAAAAACTTTTGATGTTCTGTTGTGTATGTGGTGCGTGTACCGTGAGAATTGGCGTGGCCGTTACATGGAAGGTGTCCGTGTTTCTGCCTTTAACATAACAATAGCCTAGTGAGACAGGCTAGAGATGATATCCAGATTGAAAAATAAACAGGGTAAAATTTTCTGCTTAAGTCAACTGTTAGGAGGACCTACTAGATCATTCCTTTCAAATAAAGGATAATACCTTGAAGTCAAGGGTAAAAACTTACATTTCTTTCATAGTCTCTTCTGCTCTGTTACATGGGGGGCAGGGAAAATTATAACTGCTCAGTAAATATTTGACAAATAAGTAAATGAAACCATAATAAGTGCTCTTGTGATATTTCAGGAATAAGAAAGGGAGTTTGGTCTAATCTGCTTTATCCAGTTCATAATTGCTAGGCTAGTTGGCTTATGCAATGGGAGTATTATTTTGTTATAAATTATGTAAGGGTATCATGATAATTTTTCTTCTATTTAGGTTTGCATATAGAAAATTAGATTATCAATTTAATATTATCTCTTTAATAAATTAAAAAGTGAAACTGTTTAGGTGAACAAATCAATAACATGATGGTTTAAATCAATTTTACTATGAAACATCATCACTTTTCTTGTCCATAAAACCTTGAAAATTAATAAACATAAGCAGTTTATTGGCTTCAGTTTTTACACTTTGATACTGATCCATAAGAGCAGTGACTCACCAAAAACAATAGATCCGGCGTGGATGCAGAGAGGAAGGCTTGCTTACACACTATTTGTGGGACTGCAAATTAGTACAACCTCTGTGGAAAACAGTATGGAGATTCCTCAGAGAACTAAAAGTAGACCTACCATTCGATCCAGCAATCCCACTACTTGGTATTTACTCAAAGGAAAAGAAGTCATTTTTTCAAGACAATTCCACTAGAATGTTTATTGCAGCAAAATTCACAATTGCAAAGATGTGGAATCAACCCAAGTGCCCATCAATTCCGAATGGATTAACAAAATGTGGTATGTGTATACCATGAAGTACTACTCAGCCATAAAATGAATTAATGTCTTTTGCAACAATTTGGGTGGAACTGGAGACCATTATCCTAAGTGAAATATCTAAATAATGGAAAAACAAACACCACATGTACTCGTTATTAAATTGGAACTAACCGATGAGCACACATGTGCGTAGAGGGAAGTAAGATTCAGTGGAAATCAAGCAGTGGGGAGGAGGTGGAAAGGATGGGCAAAACCTACCTAATGGGTACAATAAACACTATCTGGGTGATGGGCACACTTATATCCCTGACTCAAGCATTACAAAAGTGATCCTTGTAACCAAAAGCATTTGTACCTCCATGATATTTTGAAATACAAAAAACAGCAATAGTGACTCACATCAGCTAGTTGTGCTAGCTTTCCTTGCATTTTTGTAATGTAACTAAGATGATCTTTGCTCTAATTCTGCTTTCCTGAATAACTCTACACATTACTATATCACATGCATATTTTGGAATTTTAAACTATCAATTTTGCGTCTGTGTAATGCAAATTTATTCCATTCCCTTTAAAACATCCTTGTCTTTTTAATATCAAGATTGGCTTGGTTATCTTTTGAATGGTGCAATGTTCTGAGAAACAGATCTGTTGAAAAGATAATGGGCAGGTAAAAATTACATT
>NW_012148174.1:2080824-2081328 GCF_000956105.1 Propithecus coquereli | reverse complement strand
AAGGCAGGAGTCCCTTTCTTTTCCCCACTTCACCAGGCTGCAAACCGCTTCAACCCTGGAGGATCCCAAGTACAGTTAAAAGCATAAAACTCCAGGGTTCAGTTTAGAAAAACAGCTATTGTATTATGAGTCTTCATTAACTGTTTGGACATAAGAAAATATATAGAATTTTTTTCCTTGTTAGGTACACTGATGAGATTTCATCAGCCTCCTTTTGAGGACTGTAAGTCCTGTTTGAAAAAAATTTTTTTTAAAAAAAACATTCCCAATTGTTCCTCACCTTTGAGTCTTTTGAAGGCCTTCTTAACATTCTCACTGACTGTGGGGTAGTTTCCAAATACGAGCAATTACTTCATTATCTTAGAGCCAGCTATGTGAAGTGGTTCACTATCCACTCATAGTTTTAAAAAACCGCATGTGGGAAAGATGCAACATTTAGAAGAATAAATCTTGAGACTACTTGCAAAAACTCTGAGATAAAATATGAACCATCCTTCTAAATTA
>NW_012148174.1:2077187-2079280 GCF_000956105.1 Propithecus coquereli | reverse complement strand
CAGCATCATTTGTTGGAAAGATGATCCTTTCTCCACCAAATTGCCTTTTTATCTTTCTCAAAAATCGGTTGTCTATGGAACTTTCTGTACTTTCTACTCAGTTTTGCTGTAAAGCTAAAATTGTTTTAAAAAATAAAGTTTATTTTTTAAAAAGACAGAAGCAGCAAAAGTAGATTCATGTGCCAATCAGTACCCTGCTAAGTTTTTTAGAGAAATACTTTGCAGATCTCTGGAGTTCTCTCTCTATGAAAGTCCTCCTCTTTAGTACTGTGTTGTGCAAATTCTAGCTGCGTTGGTCTCCCCACGTTCAGCTCTGTCTTCTCAACTCATGGAGTTGGCTGGACTCCTGCTGGATTCCTTCTCCCTGGGCCACAGCCTGGAAACTCTCAAGGCAGTAAACTAGCATAATTGTCGGCCTTACCTTGCTTGTTTCTAGTCTCCAAGGGCATTGCCTGCTGTCCATTGTCTTGAAAATGATTGTTTCATATATTTTGTTTGTTTTTTTGTTATTTCAACCATGAGGGTAAATTGGGTCCCTGTTATTCCAAATACTCCTATTATAACGGGGGAGTAATTATATGCTAATTTGTGTGCTATGTATAGTTAGTATAGCTATTAGAAGCCATTTTCAGAATGATAGGAGAAAGATACATGAAATAAGGGAATGAGCTGAATATTTATGCCCTGTGACCCAGAAATTCTACTCCTATGCACATGCCCAGGTGAAAAAGTGCTTGTGGCCATCAAAAAACACATACAAGAATAATCACAGTAGCGTTATTCACAATAGCCTAAAACTGGAAGCAACTAAAAAGTACAGCAACCGTCGAATACTCTTTGCTTCTTTCTCTTACCTCCTACACAGCAGTTGATACCACATGGGTCTTTTGGCTGCTGGTGGTTTATCCCCATCTGCTGATATTTGCAGGTTCCTGGGGAAATCATATCACCTCAATGTTACCATGATGTATAATAAATATTGTTCATGAGCTTTTGGTTTTGATATTCTACTTGTTCTGTTTTTATGGGGAGATTTGGGGAGATTTAAAAACTGTATTGCAGCTGCCATCATCTTCCCAGAATTCCTCCCTGATCAGTCCTTTTCTACATTTATCTCTCTATTTGAGATATTGCCAACAGTTTTCTGGAAGCTCCGACCCCCGGGTTAATGAAATGGAAACTAGATTGTGATAAAAAGAAACTAGCCTAGCTGGGGGTGACTTCCCAGTGGGATTCTTTTAACGCAGGCGTTTAATTTTTCTGGCTGTATCTGTCTGTGGCTTAGGAGACATTACTTTCTTATTACTTAATTTGCAAACACGGTGGCAGTGTATATATCATTTTTATGCATTTCAGATATGCCACGAGTCGATTTCTGTTCTCCTGCCTTATAAACATGACAATGACTTAAAAAAATTGATAGGCCATTAGTTTAAATTCAAGTATTGTTTCTATTCTCTATCACCAGAATTGTAAAAATATTTTACTTTTTGCCATGTAGAGCACTTTTTTTTAGTCTTCTTGTGAGTGGGGGTTGCTTTATTTTCTTTCCCTGACCCCATGTTTTTCTTGGTCTTAGAAACCATTCCGGTCGGAAACGTAGTAGGTGGAAAGCTGCTTAGGATTTTCACTGGCTTCGAGTGTAAAGAGTGTCCATCGAATGAATCCAATTGCTTTTGGAACTTTGCCTTTTCTTTTGAGGAAATTAATCACTGCAGAAATAAACATGTCATCTGGTCATTTGAAACTTTATGGATTTTTGTTCCAGTTTAAAATTGATTAGAAGTAGTGCTAGCAGTGGTCTGGGGTGAGTGTTAGAGGAAGAAAGCAGAATTCATTATCACCCCCACCCCCACCAATCTATCACACTGCAAGGGTATTTTCTACAGAATCATTACTGTGAGTGCTTTATCAGACCTCACCACGAAAGGTGAGTACATTAGCAATTTTACCTAATTCACAAGAGAGGAAAATGAGAATCTGAGAAATTCCTAAAAGACCAGGAAGATATAATTAACTCTCAGACTTCTTCCTTGGGTTCTGTGTTCAGCTATAGAAAAATCTAAACTTTTAACAGCAGTGAATCGCGGATT
>NW_012148174.1:2076602-2077137 GCF_000956105.1 Propithecus coquereli | reverse complement strand
CCCAAAAGCTTCCTTCGGCCCTTTATAGTCTTCCTACCTGCATCTCACCTCTACCACCAGGTAGCCACTGATTTGTCCTCTGTCATTGGGAGTTAGTTGGTAGTTTCCAGAATGTTATATCAATGAAACCATACACTTTGTAGTCATTTTTGCCTGGCTTCTTTCCCTCATTAATGTATGATTTATCCATATTGTAGTGTGTACCAACAGTTCATTCTTTGCTGAGTGTATTTTATTGTATAAATAAGCCACAATTGGTTTATCCATTTACCTGTTGATGACTATTTGGGCTGTGTACAGTTTTTGGCTCTTACAAATAAAGTTGCTATGAATATTTATGTGCAAATGGACATATACTTTCATTTCTTTTGGGTAATACCTACAAGTGGAATGGCCAGCTCGTATGGAAGGTATATGTTTGCTATTTAAGAAATTGGCAAATTGTTTTCCAAAGTGGTTGCTTCATTCTACATTCTCATTAGCAGGTTACGAGTGTTCCGGTTCCTTCACATCTTACTGGCATTTGGTATGGTCG
>NW_012148174.1:2022090-2074037 GCF_000956105.1 Propithecus coquereli | reverse complement strand
TTTTTTGTGTATGAATGGACTCGGATGTACTTGGAGTTGGATGATACAAGCGAGGAGAGGTTTTCTCCTTATTTGACATCACTTCTTGTCCCAGTTCAGTCCATCTGCGCCTCTCTGGAGTCGTGCTGTGTGTGGCGCCCGGTTCATGCCCGTTTAATTCCCGGCTCTGCACCCTTACCGGGTGATTGGCCGCCGTCCGAAAAGCCTTCCACGTTAACTCTGTTAGTGAGAGCTAATCTTTCCATTCTCACCTGGCTCAAAACTCAGTTTCTGCAGGGAATGTTCTATAAATGCTCTTCCTTCCGAGTGTGCCATCGTGGTGGCCTCCCTCCGGCACATACATTTTCAGTTTGAATAATAATGCTTCTCACTGCATTTAATGTAGTTTTCAGTCCAAGCTGAGATCTTAATAAATGATTATTAACTAAGTAACCTATGACCTTTTGTTTAGGTCAGTCTCATGTATCAAAAGTCTGTGTTTATTCAGGTTTTGAGTGTTTCAGGGTAAAGCTAAATATTCTATGAAAACAAAAGGAGGATGAATTTATATGAATTTGGTTTTATACTAGAATTTGCTAATTTGCATATCAGCACTTAAATATAGTGTGTAGTTATAACTCTGTGTTTTTCGAATTATAAAAAGAACTACTATATATTATTGTGTACCATGCACTCTGCCAAGGAGCCTGGATTATTCTGTTTAATCCTCACAATACTTTCAGGCGTGTACTATTATTATGCTTATTTTACAGGGGGTGGCCCCGATGTTCAAAGAAGTTGGGTTACTTGAGGAAAATCCCTCAGGCAATCAATGGCAGAGCTGTGGCTTCATCGTAGGCAATCTGAATCTAGAATTTGCATTGACTGCTCCATTCAATTTTTAATTCCAAGAAGAAGAGAACTCCATGGTGAATCATCATTTTTCCTGTTCATTTTACCGTGCCCAGGCAGATTTAAATAGTCCAAGAGCAGAGTGCCTCACGAAAACTTTCTAGACAACCTGCGTCAGAGTCACCATGTCGTGGAACCGATTCGTTGACTAAACGTTGCCATGTGGGGTGGAATCTAGGTGCGGCTTTAGTTTTTTCCTCTCACTATTCTGGTTTTGTTCAGAGGTCCACCCCGCCCTAACTCTTGCTCTAGCAAGTTCTCTGGAGCAGAACCTAAACCAATGTGGGGCCTGCCCTGCGTGGCCTCCCTGGTCCAGAGGAAACTCGCATATGTCCCTTACCCCGTAAACTCTGGGAGCACAGGCTGAACCCAGCCCCACTGGACAACTGGATTCTTCCATCTCAGGCACTTTTTCAGCTGTAAGCCGAACCCGCTGTCTCTCGACAGCCAGGAGCATGTTTGAGGCTCTGCAAGTGATCTCATCTTTCTCTTTCCGTACTCTGACCTTTTCTTATATCCTTGTTCAGATGAGGCGCCCAGTGTCAGAGAACTGGTCTGAATCATTTCTTTTGTAAATTTTGCACACGGGAGGGCAGTGAGCGGGTGTGGCTCACGCCCACTCTGTTACCTATCGCATTGGCGCCTGTGCAAGATGCCTTCATTCTGCCCCTCCGGGCCCCTCCGAGTTCCTCTCCATCCTCCTGTGCGGCCCAAGAGGCCGACCTGCATGGACCGTATCAGTGGTCCTCTGGCTTCCCGTTGAGTTTGGTCAATTGGGAGTATCAGAAGAAGCAGGACGAAGAGAGGAGGGTGAGGTTGGGGTGTTGATATCCCAGGTTCCCTCTCTGGGTTTCCTGGGCTGCCTGCATCCCTCAACCAACGCCGCAGCTTTCCTCAGACAGCTCCTGCGCTCGCTGACTCGGTAACTGGTGTGTTGCCCTCTCAGGTCTCGGGGTACTAATAGGGGCCCTGCCGTTAGGAGATCTGGGGCACTGCATTCCCCCTTACGGTTTCCCTATGTCCTGCCCACTCCTTTTGTGAAGACTACTTTGATGAGACATTCCTTCGTTATTCAGCTTCAGCGTGTCATCTGTTTCCTGGTGGGGTCCTATTCGACGTGACACCTCAGTTGAAACTGACATAGAGATGCTTCCCTTCGAGCATCCTGGTACACGCAAAAGAGTGTAGACTCCTTAGAACCCCACCAGACCTCCTAAATCACAGTCTCTGGTGGTGCCGTTTGGGATTCTGCATTTTTAACAAGCAACTTAGATGATTCTAATGCTCACTAGAGATTCAAATTTAACAGAGGCTTAATACTGGGAAGTAGAAGTCCAGTTGGGAGTGTGACTCGGCTACGCAGGAATCGAACCATCTTGCCAGCCTAGACTGACTTGCTCGTCCTGCCCACTGGCTATAAATCTCCAGCTGTCCCTGCTGTATTCCGAGTTGGGTTCAGTCTCTCTCCTCCTGCAGTCGTCTCGGGCCCCGTTGCAAGACTCTTGAATGAAGTCTTTCATGCCTGTTTAACTTGTCCGGTGCAATTTCTCTTTGATGATGTTTCTTTCGTAAGGATTCTTTTCCTTACGCCTTTCAGGGCAGTGTCTTCTCTTACCAACCAGAGAATATTAGTGACTTTTTAAAAAGTTTTCTCCACACTGTTTCTACAAGTTTAGAAAGGTTTTTTTTTTTTTCCAGAATATTTCTGTTTTTTCTCTGTTTTTCGTATTTAAGAATAGGGCACTAAAATTCAGATTAGAAATTCTTTGTTGAAGGCTTGTCAACCGATGGGCTTTTGTGTAGGATGAGTGGCCTAAGCCATGCTGCTGCCTCCTCCTGCACTTCCCTATTAATAATCCCTGCCGCTCTTTTCTCTGCTGCTGGTTAGTTTCTCCAGAGAGAAATTTCCTAAACTTCCGCCTGTTGTGGGAGGGGTACGTGTGAAGGCTAGCTACGTGGGCTCTGGAAGTGCGGGTGAGTGAGAACCGGGAATCTCACCTTGCAATATGTGGTTTTATGCCATCACCTGTTACAGTAGTGCCGCCTCATCCGTGGGGGACACATTCCAAGACCCCAGTGGGTGTCTGACACTGTGGCTAGTACCAAGCCCTGCATCTGCTATGTTTTTTTCTTTTGCCCCCTTCCTTGGATAAAGTTTAATTTATAAATTAGGCACAGTAAGAGATGAACAACAACTCATAATAAAATAGAACAATCATAACAATATAGTGTAATAAAAAGTTACGTGAGTGTGGTCAGTCTCTCTCTCTCTCCCTCTCTCCTCAAAGCACCTTGTATCTCATTCACCTATTTCAGACTGCAGTGGATACCGGTAAGTGAACGGGACACCGTTAAGGGGAGACCACTGTATCGGTGTGATAGTCCTTACTCTCCGTGTCCCCAGTGTCCCCCCATCCCATAGTCCCTCCCATTTACCCCCTCCAGAGAGTGACTCTCGAGTCTCCTGCGGCTTGGGGAGGATGCCTAGAGGTCCTAGGGCTTCTTATGCAGATGCCCAATCAGTCTTCCAAGTTTGAGCCTTGCCCAATTTTCTACTTTTTTGAAGGGACATAGTACTCTAATTACCGAGCCATTTCATCATTCTGAGGGCATAATCAACTGGTTTCTTTCGCTGCTGGTTTAGGATTAAACTTTCTCAGGTCTACTAAGTCACTTGTCTACTAAATCACTTGTCTCTCTGCTTTCTGTTCTCCAAGCTCCAGTATTTTCTTTCTGTCTGCTCTCAACTTTTTGCTTGTTGTTGGTCTTTCCCAAAAGCAGAGTCTCAGAATGTGTTCAATGCATCATGTTTAACTGGTAGTAAATGCACATTTTAGAAAGTTTTTAAAGATATTAGCTAATTATCTTCTGGTTTCCTCTCAGTCAATAAAAAAATTCGATTCACCTTAATGTCCCAGCCCCTCCCAACAAACTCAGAATTAGTAAATGGTAATGGGACTATTGATTTATTACGTAAATAGCTGCACTGCGTTTCCTTGACACTTTTTAAAGGACATAAAGCACTACTAGATTGAATAAGCTCAATTGAAGGAAAAGAATTCACGATAGAGAATAAATTACGTAAGTGAAGACTACCTCAGCCACCGTATTGCATTAAAGCCGAGGATTATCCCAGTAATCACCTAACAATCGGGGGCGTATTGATTTCAACTGCTAATTACAGCCGGGATGTGCCCCCGAGTTAGAAGAGTTAGAATTTTAAATCTAATTCTTTGCAGTCTGAGAGTGCTTTCCGAACTCTGAGTTGTAATTTAAATTGAAAAAAATTACAGACCATGGCAAAACAACATATCTGAGTAGCTTGTCCGACATGGACTGATTTGAGAACTTTTTTATCATCTTTTATCATAGCAGGATCTGGCCTTGTAGTCTGGACCAAGGAGTTATAAATTGGGATATTTAAGACCGACCCAAGTGGAATAAAACTTGCAACAAACTCATAATTAATAAATGAAAATGGAACTACTCCGACGTCAAAATTGGATATTTCTCTTGTTTCTCAAAGGTGTTAAAAAAAATGAAAAACTGATTAGAATTTAAGGAGCTATAAATGAGGTGAGGAAGTATCAAGAATAAGCAAGGAGAAATGCAATGAATTCCTGCTTAGAAAAATCCAGGACTCATTTTTCTCTGGAATAATGCCTCAAATCTCCGCCTTCCCTTTAACATATATAGCAGCAAACACTAACAACAGCTTTTTCTAAGAGCCAAAAATGATGCTTGGATCAATCTTGGTCATGTCCATCATTTACATAAATTACATTTGGGAGTGGCTGAGATTTTTGGGAAATGTCTTAGGTCATTATTGATCAATTCAGCCACCCAAACGACCCTGATTAGAGTGTGGCCCTGAAATGTCACACAAATGGTACTTTTTATTGGATATTTGGATCCAGCACTGGGTTTAAAATATCTCGTTAGTAGACAGATACGAATTTTTGGTTGTCAAGGAAAGGATGTGTAGTTAACTTAATTGACTCCCTCTTCACTCTATTCCAAACTCACGTTATAATCTTCCAGAACATTCCCCCAAATTTTTAGATTCCATAACTTGACACAGGTGTGAGGAGAATCAATTTCTAAAGAGTCCTCTGACACATTTCAGTTCTGATGAGTAACCTTTAACAATATCCTTATAGTAAATCTCTTTTTACCAGTAAAATGAGATTTATGTTCAAATACTCTTCCAACAAAGTCAAATGATTTTCCATACAAGGAAAGATATAATAGATATGTCTTCGTGCTACATCTTTAGTTACAATACAATCAACAGACCTTAAAAATTTTGGGGGGCTGGGCCCAGTGGCTCACGCCTGTAATCCTAGCACTCCGGGAGGCCAAGGCAGGAGGATCACGTGAGGTCAGGAGTTCGAGACCAGTCTGAGCAAGAGCGAGACCCCATCTCTACTAAAAGTAGAAAAAATTAACTGGGTGTGGTGGTGTGCGCCTATAGTCCCAGCTACTTGGGAGGCTGAGGCAGGAGGATCGCTTGAACCCAGGAGTTTGAGGTTGCTGTCAGCTGTCAGCTAGGCTGAGGCCACGGCACTCTAGCCTGGGTGACAGAACGAGACTCTGTCTCAAAAAAAAAAAATTTTTTTTTTTTTTTAAATAACCATTGCCAAATATCCAGTTAGACTATTGTATTGTCAATAGTTCAGTTCTATAAGTATTTATTAATTATGTCTTAACATGTTCTGGACTAGAAAAACATGTTTTCTTGTCTAATTTTATGAAAGCATCTACCACATTGCCTGTCACGTAGTGGATGCCTAATTAAACATTTTATGGATTTCAATGCCTGTTAAATCTGTTCACTACCCACTGTAAAATAAAAGGTCTTAAGCAATAAAATACTATGCAAGACTTAAGCCTTTTAGGCAAATGAAGATGTAGAAATGCTCAAATAATAATCTCTTTTTTTAGGGTATGAATAATGGTTTTCTTTTTCTTTTTTTTATTTCAGATAATAATCTAAAGTAGGTAACAGTTAACCTATCACTTACCTGTAGGCAGAGTTGATATTTAGCACTGGGCAGAAGATATAAACTACAACCAGTTGCTATACAGTGTCCCTGCCCAGTCCACTGCCCTCAGCATCCTGGTCCTCCCTGCGATCCAGCCACTAAAGAATTCAAACCTGCCCCGAGTTCATTCAGATGGGTCAATGTCTAGGATGTATTGTTGTTAAATATCTTGATTAGCACCCCTATCAATATCACCTTCCGCCACTTACCAGGTGACGTTTGCTTAGGGAATGCAAATAAAATTTAAGGGTAGCTCAATGCAGATTTTATTAGGATACAAATTAGTTCCTTTTGGGTGGAAGGAATAGAATGCAGCATTTCCCAAGCTCTCTTTCATGAAAATATTGATAATTTTCTTTAAAAAATGCTCGACTGAACAAAGTTATACCTGTTTCTTTGGTGTAGTTTTTTCCAAAGCCTTTAATACATGACTTTACATTTTAAATTTTCCAAGAAGGGATATGATATCTCTGTTTCCTAAACTTACTTGGTGATAGAGCCCTTTTTGCCTTGAACACCAATGAATAACAATTGATATAATGTGCACTAGAATCTTAAATATTTAAGACGTCCTCTTGCTTTCTCCTCATATGTAAAAGATTAGCATTATTTATTCTTTCACAATTATCAGTTTATTGCCACATTAAGGCAAAAAATGAACTACTGTTTTGGTTCGGCTATGCCAGGTCGCCATGCTGTGGGGACACATGAACCCTAAATCTTAGTGGTTTCACAGGACAGTTGCTCCTGCAAAAGCTGCTGTGTTTTTCTTATGTTAAGGAGCAGACAGAACATTTGGTGAGCCCTACTGTCTCTGCCACAACGATATTGTAAAAGTCAGGATTATGTTGTTTATTGTGTTGATTTTCCTTTGGTTTTATTTTGGCAAGTACCTAACAAGCTACATGTTTTTACCTCCCTCCGAAAGTTTTTTTACAACCCTGCAAATGAGCTATTGAATGATATCAGTAGGCTTTGTTTCACCCGTTCTTAGAGTATATATCATTTTTATCTTTACATGTTCAGGTAGTTTGTTTAAGTTTTAATATGGTTGATCTATGCTGTAAGCAAACAGGGTTGAGATTGGTTACAAGATTTCTGTGCTTTTTGGCATCTTGTTTACATATCATTATGTTCATTTCAGTGTTTCTTATTCTTTGTGTCCATTTGATTAATTTGTGCCTAGGTACTCGAAGAAGAACTCCGCATTTTTTCTGAACATCAAAAGTACTGTCTTTTACCATGATTATTTTCCCAAAAGGCAAGGGAGAAATCTCTAGTTTTGTCGTAACCGACCGTTTCTGTTGAAGAGATGTTCTCGTCTTTGTTATCAGGGAGACAGTGCAAAGGATGAGAACAGACAGAAGCTAAGCACAGTCTCCTGTGGTCCTGGTCTAAACCAGTTGCTGGTAACGTTTCAGTCTTGTGAGCAGCACATTTGCTCACATTTATTCAGACGTTAATAAGCCTCTGTTACGGCCTCCGGCCTCTCCAAGCTTTCATGTGTCACCTACCTGAGTTTGAGAGAAGCCACTTACCCTGGTGTAGACCAATGCTGAAGGGTGCTGTGGGAATGGAAGGGATGGGTCCCTTCTAATGATTACTTAAATATTTTTCCAAAGTGATTTGGGCTCACCGAGGTCCCCTGCAGTAGTTTTCGTGACACTGTGAGTAAATATCCAGGAAAGCTCAGTGGCCCCAGACGTGCTACGTGACACTTTCCTTCTTGGATTCTCTTACTCTTTTTCTGCCTAAATTCTCCCAAGCAGGTATGGCCTTTGCCAATTTAATTTAAAAATCTCATAATGAGCAAGTACTGGTTTGCAGATATACTAAATTCATATTGGTTGTCTTTTCTCCTGGCTTTGTGAATTCAGTGTTTTCAGAAAATCATTTTCCCTACAAAAAAAGTTGGAGACTAAGCTTAGAGTGTAGGAGAGGAAAAACAAATTTCTCCCTACCCTCCGCAGTTCTTAGTTGGAACAGACCCCTGCAATGAAGGACAGATTAACAAGAGCAGAACAAACAGAAGTTTAACAACATGGACCTCCTGTGTACATGCAGGATAACTCAGAGAAACGAATAAATCTCTAGAGTAGATCCCAGAGAGTTGTCTTAGACTTCAGGCTTCAATACTGAGGTTTTCTGAATATTGTTTTCATTCAGAGGGGGAGATACCTTTACAGATGGAGATTTCCTCTTTAGATGAAAACTTTTCTTACAAAAGGGCAACTTTTCAGGGCTATTTCTATATCTGCAGTTTCTCAAAATAACCAGCTCAAAATAACCCTTATGCCAAAGAGGCATATTTTGGGGTGGTATCGTCTGATCACCTACCGTCATATGTGATGTGTCCTGCAGCTCATCAAGAGTCTTCAGCCGCTTGGACCTTTAAGATAAAAACAATTTTAATTTAAATTAAATTAAAAAGCAATACGTGCTCATTGTAAAAATATTAGAAATAACAGATAAAGAAATGAAAAAGAAAAAATCTGACCTTAACCGCCACCACTCCCCCCACAAAAAAATAACTATTGTCATCATATCTGTGTGTAATATAGTCTTTTATGAACTTTTTCTATAGGTATAAGTAATTTCTCATAGTTGCAGTAAGAGTATAGATACATTGCATGTTTTCTTTTCCATTTGCATTTTATAGACTCTTTTCCTTTTTTTTTTTTTTTTGAGACAGAGTCTCACTCTGTTGCCCGGGCTAGAGTGCCGTGGCGTCATCGTAGCTCACAGCAACCTCAAACTCCTGGGCTCAAGCGATCCTCCTGCCTCAGCCTCCCGAGTAGCTGGGACTACAGGCATGTGTCACCATGCCTGGCTAATTTTTCTATTTTTAGTTTTCCAGCTAATTTCTTTCTATTTTTTTAGTAGAGACAGGGTCTCGCTCTTGCTCAGGCTGGTCTCGAACTCCTGAGCTCAAACCATCCACCCGCCTCGGCCTCCCAGAGTGCTAGGATTACAGGCGTGAGCCACTGCGCCCGGCCCCCGTTTTTTTATATAATCTTCATATTTATCAGTTTAGTGACTGTCAGTTTATTGGGTTAAAATGATGATCTGAAAATGAGTTACACTTAGAAGAAATGGATTATTTGGGAAGCATTTCCCCTTCTTTTCTTTTTGTTCGAGTAGGCCGTTCTCCTCTCCGCCCGAGCCCTGTGCTCACTCATTTCCTTGTTGCCTTCTTTCCCCCTTTTCCCTGATACTTAAAAACACTTCTTTCGTGCAGACATGAATAATATTGGAAATTTATTTGGAAGAAAATAGTGAGTGAAAGAAGTGGTTTCTGAGGAGGATCTTCTGGGATACTGTTCGAGGGCAGAGGTTTTCATTTTATCTGACATTTCCTTCCAAATGAAAACAAGAAACCACAGCTGCATTCTGTCAACTGCAGCTTTGTGCATACATGTGTCTGAAGCACTTCATCAATCAGCTTTGCAAATTATCATCAATGCTGCAGACTGATTCGCGACTACGTGTGCACTTGTTGAAGCGTATCCTTCCTTGGGTCCCCGGCGTTCACGTGGCCCGATCTGTGATTCGTGCCACTCTTTCCCATGGTTTGCGTCTCAGAGTGGATGCTCTTTTTCCCCCTACTGTTGCCGCTGCTGCTTCTACCTGGGATTATGTAGATTCTGGCTTAAACCTCTTTATTCTTTTCTGCAAAGGCACAGCATGATGGGCTTCATTTCTGTGAACGAATGATAATGGATCTCAGCTTTCGCCAGTGACATCTGGAAACGACCTATCTTAAACAATGTGTATGCCACACAATAAAGATGATCCCCCTCTTCTAACAATGTGAAAATGTAAATAAAAGCAGAGTGCTGCAAATATATAGAGGCCAAATCTTCAAACAAGGGTGGGAGGACCTAATTATTTTAATGGAGTCAATTTTATGATTTTTCAAGCTAGATGGAAAGCACAACCTTATCTATAATGTGTACTTGGGATAATCAAGCGAAGGCCGTTAGGAAGGTTTGATTTATTCTGTCGGATATTCAAGGCTGTAAAACGTTTCAACAAATCAAACCCATCACTTGAGAAATAACAGAGATTAGAAGCCAGCATTGGCTACAGCAAACCTGTGTCCTTCCTGCCCTTTACCCTAAGTGCCAGTTTTGTATTAAATAAAGCATCCTTATCATCGATCAGCACTTATTTTGATCTCACTGGGTATACAGTGCTTTTTAATGATCTAGATGTCAGAGGACTCAGTTTCCTGTCTGAAATAACTGAGTGTATTTTGTTTATAGAGATAAACATCGTGTGCGAGGGATGTCGGGAGAGAGTTTTGATGAATTTGTCAGACCTGGGCTTTGTGGCTGTGGTCCAGAGAGGCCCCAGCAGAAGCTCCGTGGGGCGAGGTATTTGAACAGAGCAGGGGTGTTTCTCTAGAGAGCAGTGACCCTGAGAGATGAGATTATTTGGAACCTCATATTCCAGCGTCGGAAACCTTTGCCTTGTTCCCGTTTACTACCAGCAGGGAATGGGGATCAATTTCCTGCCTTCACTAAAACACATTTTAATGAGCTTCTCCTTCCCATGCTGTCTGTTCTGTAAGAGGAAGAGGAGGCTCTTCTGCTCCGAATGCCCGGGGAGGACCTTCCTCATTTCGTATTCCTGAATCATCGGGGCCTTTGCCCTCGGAGTATTGACTCGTGGCAGCGACGCCTCCCGCTCTGTGAATTGCGTCTTTCAAGTGCGAAGGCTGTCCTGGTCAACACCGAACCGGTTCGCGCTGGCGGTCTAATCGGATGCCTCCCCCAGACAAATGGGTCGCGGGGGAAAGGGCGAAACCTTGATACGCAGATCTGAATCGAAGCCCCCAGAGAGAGCTGTGTTAAAAATATATATTCCTCTGGAGAAGAAGCCTATGCAATAAATGTAATGCTAGTTATTTGCTCAGTGGAAAGAACATAGATCAATCTGTTTATCTCCTTTTTGTCCTATTACTATTTTACTTTACCTGATAGAGAGAAAGAGAGGGAGAGAGTAAAATTCCAGAATGACCCCTTGCATGAGAATTTCTTGCCCTAAGGTTTGGACATGTAGTTCCTTTTTTTATTTTTTTATTTATTTGTTTTTTTTGAGACAGAGTCTCACTGTGTTGCCCGGGCTTGAGTGCCGTGGCGTCAGCCTAGCTCAAGTGATCCTCCTGCCTCAGCCTCCGAAGTAGCTGGGATTACGGGCATGCGCCACCATGCCCGGCTAATTTTTTCTATATATATTTTTAGTTGTCCAGATGATTTCTATTTTTTTTTTTTTTTAGTAGAGATGGGGTCTCGCTCTTGCTCAGGCTGGTCTCGAACTCCTGACCTCAAACAATCCGCCCGCCTCGGCCTCCCAGAGAGCTAGGATTACAGGCGTGAGCCACCGCGCCCGGCCTGTAGTTCCTTTTTTTAAAATGGCATACCATTTCCATGTAGCAAATTATACTGATGATGTTTAAATTATTTGACATCCTCAATATTCATAAACTACAGCTTTTTCCTAAGACAAGCTTGGCTTTGCTCAGTGTCCCCTTGGGAATTTCCTGGAAGAAAGGGGCAGGAGACTCTCAGGCAAGTGCTCAGCATCGTGTGAGCTTCTTTCTCAAAACTCTCTTTTGGTCGATCCACAGCCCCATCTCCAAATCACACCGCAGGAAACACAGGAATCTCAGGTAACTTCCTGGTACGAACTGAACTCTGGCGTCTCCAAGGCCCATGCTGCTTTTTTTACAGGATTAAATTTTGGTATCAGTTTTTAAAATGATATCTTGGGGACAACTCCTTTTATTAATCTTTCACCTCCTGAAGGAAGCCAGAATATGTCACCCCGAAATATGCCTCTTTGACATAAAAGTTATTTTGAGCTGAGTGTAATTGGAAGGAAGCAGTTACAGGAAAAGCTCCCTCCCTTCTCTCTTTTTTGCCTAAAAGCAGGTCAAAAGTTTAAAAAGGCAAAGGTGTCTGGCCTCCGCTTTCTACCAGGGAGGACGGAGGTTAACCACTGAAGACAACTCTAAACCGTCATCAGCCTAGAGATGGCACCAGGGGAATCTATATAACAAGCTTCCCAACTGGCTTTTTTCTACCATTTATTTGCCTTCCCACAATGCAGCCCCTGGAGATACAAAGTCCTTTTCCTTCGTCTTGACACTTATTTAAAATTTTACTGTCTTTTTCGAAGTTGCTGCATAAGCTGGAATTTAAAGCCCCCTCTTGCAAAATTACTCATTCCTTGAGTGTCTCCCATATATATGAAATATACATGTTAATAAACTTCTGCTAGTTTTCCTCTTGTTAATCTGCCTTTCATTACAGGGGTCTGTCCCACCAAAGAACCTAAGACGGCTAGAGGAGAATTCTTTTCCTCCCCTGTGCTACATGATGTTTAAATGTATGCATACTCTGTGTATGAGTCTGCGTTGCTGCTGTAACAAATTGCACAGACTTGGGGGCTTAAAACAAAACGAATTTATTATTTTTCAGCTCTGGAGGTCAGAAGTCCAAAAATGGGTTTCGCTGGGCTAAAATCCAGGAGTGAGCAGGTTTGCATTCTTTTTTGAAGGTTGTAGGGGAGAATCTGTTTTCTTGCCTTTTCTAGTTTCTGGAAGCTGCCCTTACTCCCTGGCTCAGGGCCCCTTCCTGCATCTTCAAAGCCAGCCGTGGCCGGTTTAGTCTTTCCCATGTGGCATCTCTCTGACTTCTCCTTCCCAAGCTATCTGTTCTGCAAGAGGAAGAGGAGGCTTTTCTGCTCCAAATGCCTGGGGATGACCTTCCTCATTTCATATTCCTGAATCATCGGGGCCTTTGCACTCGGAGAGAGAGTCATCACTTCTCTCTCTCTCTCTCTCTGTCTGTCTCTTCTACCTCCCTCTTCCAGTTTTAAGGACTCTTGTGATTACCTCGGGCCCACTTGGATAATCCGGGATAATCTTCCCATCTCAAGGTTGCATGATGAGCAAACTTAATTCCATCTGCAACCTTAATTCTCCTTTGCCGTGTGATTTGACATATTCTCAAGTTTGGGGAACTAAGACATGCACATCCTTGGGGGAAAATTTTTCTGCTTACTATATTCTATGAAGTCTTTGAGTAGAACAACACAGTGGCAGGAGGCACAGGATCTGAAGTCAGACTGCCTGAATTCAAATCCTAACCCGGTGCTTTCTCACTATATGTTTTGGGGAAGTCAACCGTATGCCCTGTATTGTGTCATCCATATCTGTAAAATGGGAATAATAATTTGTGGTGAACATTGAAATAATGTATACAAAGTGCTCGGCACATGCCAGTATATGGTATAGGGTAGATGGCCAATAAATGTTGGCTATTATTATTTACAAAACATTACATGCATGGGTCTTTGTGCTTCATAAGGTTTCACGGATATTATTTTGTTAGACTTCATACCACTCTGGCACTTACTATTAATATATCTCTAGTTTATTGTGAATTTATTTTAAATCAAAGTTGTAACTGTAAAAATAATATGGCTTAAAATTAAAGGAAATTTAGGGGAAAAAATCTACCATATTAATACTTAAACAAAATTATTTAATTTTTTAATCCTTACTTCTAAGTCTTTGCCTACACACATTCTATAGTTATTTATAAGCTTCTAGAGAGTAGGGACAATGTTTTTGGTCATTCCGTAGGCACTGGCTTTAACGTAATTAGCGTGCAGTGACTGCAGGTGAGTCCAAGGAGGCTGGAACGGGCAGAGGTGAGTGCACAGGCTGGGAGTGTAAGGCGGTTTGCGTCCTCTCCCTCCTGCTGCACCGAAGGTCCCCTAGCAGGTCACTTAACCTCGATGTGTTTAAATCTTCTCAACTCAGCAAGGACATCGCGACTTATTAAAAGCTGCCCTGATCGATTTAGTGAATTTGGGTTTAGTCACGTGCAAGTGACAGAAAACTGGTCTTGAGTTGGCTGAAACAACAAGGTATTTATAAGCTCATGTAACTGAGAAGTCACAGAGATAGGCCGGGCTCGGGGCCAGTGGTTCACTGATGCCATTGTTTTGTCTTTCCGTTTCTCTTCTCTGTTTTCACCACGTCTGCTTTAGTCTGGGCAGGCCTCTCTCGTCACAGGACAGCTGCGAGCAGTTCCAGAGCTCCGTGCTTCCTTGCTTCTGTCCTGCAGGCGAGAGAACGGCTCTCGGTAGCGGTCACAGAAAAGTAAAGAGCGATCGAAAGGGGCGGCCTTGCAAAAATAACTGGAAAACACCAAAGCCCACAATGTCCCCAATTTCCGCAGTGACAGTTCAAGATGGATCCTGTGAGTTCTCTCACTAACAGGCACCCCGCAGGAGTTCTGTTTTGCACAACTTCTGAAAAGAGCTGAATGGACAGAAAAGAGATGTAAATCTCTCTCTTTGAAAATTGTTTTCTGACAATCTGCTTTGACAGAGTTCCTGAGTAGACAGCAGGAGAACGAGCTACGGCCTCGATCATATCTGGAGGGCAGGGTCCCATCTCCTGTGATAATCCCTTCTCCAAGAAAAGGCCGGAAACCAAGTCTTGCACTTTGACATCCTGCTGCCACTTTTGTTATCAACTGACAGACGTCACTATTTTTTTTCTCTTTGTCCCCCTTAAAATCAGCGAGCCACTGGGCCTCACTGCTGGCACCCCCTTCTCGTTCTTTGGGATGCCACACCATCTCCCTGTTCTTCCCCCCTTTCCCCTCTCTCTTTCATTCTCTCATTCTCTCTATCCTTCTGAGAAGATAAAATAATTTTTTTTTTTACTGTTATTCATCCTAATCTCTGCGTGAGAAGTCTTTCTCCACCTGCGCCATGAGCACCTACCAAGCTTTCCACCCTAACACTGCCCGTAATAGAAACCTCCAAGAAGCAGCTCTTCACTTCTCCTTAGGTTGAATCTCGCCCTCTCGTGTCATCCCTGAACCAGTGACAGTGACCAAAGAGAGCAACGGGCTGGCCAGCTTAAGCTGACTAGAGTTCACCTTTGGGTGTGTGTGTGTGTGCAGGAGTTCAGCTTTTACCTAAAGTGGAATTGCCAAAGAAAGTATAGGATGGCCCAAGTACCCATCTTTCATGAGAAAGAGGTTTATTCTGAGCAGCCAAACCCCACAAATATGAAAACAGCTCAGCCCATCTGGGTGTGTAAAAGAAGAAACTCTTCTCCTCGGTAATAGAATCTGGCTGAGCAGGAATCAGAGTCTCTTACCCCTTTATAAGCAAGTACCTTTAATCGCCCTTCTTGCTCATCATCTTGTTAATTTCTGGAGCATTTACTAAAGGTTTCAACGCAGAGATTTGCTTTTAAAGTGTGAACACCTACTCATGCAAGCTGAGCATTAGGGATTCAGAAGAATAAAACACAGCCCCCAAATTTACGGCTCTTACTAGTGAATAGAGCCCCTGAACTGTCAGGATTCTTGGTTAGTTTCACGGGTAAATCCTTGTCTGATTCTCAGTCTGACGGCAACTGGGTCAAGAAAGCTAAGTCGCTATGTCAGTGCACGAGCAGAAAGAACTCACTCACCTCAGAGGGATCAATGTCGGGGGACAGAGCTGATGCATTTTGGAAAGGACTCAAGTGGTCTGGAGGACAGGTGCATAATCAGTAACAGAGACTGACACAACTTAAGCTTCTTGTATTAAAGTCGTACACGTAGGGTGGCTGGGAAGTGGCACAGAGCCATCGAAATTGGGACGTAGAATGATGCTGTAGCCTGAAGTGCATTTCATGGGGTCTGGTGTGAACTGAATTGAAAGTGGTTGGAAACCAGGCAGTTGCATCCCAGTTCATGACCTCTCTCGGGAGGCCCCAGAGAGGAGCCTGGGATCGAATCTGCCAATTAAAATCCTATTTTCTCTCCCAGAAGTAGGCCCTCTGGGTCATCCTGAGAGCTTCCACTGTTGATGAACTTCACAATCTAACTGCTCTCTCTCTGCATAACTACCTCCCTAGGGTGGAAGGTGCAGATCCCTTGGTGCATATGAAACTCACTTAAGCAATGAAATGACTTCCCGCAGGTCAGTGCAGGAAATCCCACAGGGTGAGGGTCTAGGCCGGGGACAAAAGCCAGGGTTAGGAGAACTTGCTTACACCGTATGTGCGCGTGTGGTTGCCATTCCCTCTCAACTTTTCCATCGCAGCTTTCAGTTCATTATTATTCACTTCGGTCTCAGGTCACCCACGTGGCTCATTTTCAAGATGAAAATCACCAGAACGGAACTTCTTGAACCATCAGTGTAGTGTGCGTTCATTAGCCACATCCTTCCCAAACCCTTCGTTGATATTTCGAGCTGTCTACACTGCACTGGTTCCATGATGGAACTCATATTCGAAAATAACACACATTTTTGACTTATCTATCCATGGTTTCACAAAAATTGCTCTAAAAAAATTTGAAAGATAATCACAAGCCAAACCATGCCTTTGAATGACTGAAGATGTACCTTCAAAATAAACGTAAAAAAAAGAAGAGTGAAAGTGAAATGTCAGAGACATCAACTGTCAAAGTCAGTATTTAAGGAAATTGGACATTTCATATTTAATAACCTAATACTATTTTTTAGCATTCAATCTTCATGCACCCACATTGGTATCTATAAATAATCCAAATAACCCCTGAAGGAGGTGCTTCCTGTCACCTCTAGTCCTTTTTATAAATCATCTCACTATCTTACATGTGCTAGTCCAGTACAGCAGAGTCAACACGAACAGAAAACAAAAAATAGCTTTCTCTCGATAGCCCCTCAGCCCCACTGCCACCCACCTCCCCGCTCGACCTCATGCCAAACAAGTACCAAAACCAGTCACCAAAGGCCTTTGTGTCTGGATCAGACCTTATAAACAGTCAGAGGAGTTTATATTCCCCAATAACACTAGTAACTTGAAATTGAAATTTAATTTTGATATTTGCATTGACAAAAAGCCTCATGGCCATTGCCTCCAACCCGAACTTGAGCTTTCTTCCATGTTCTTGGTTTTCTGTTTCTCAATTCTTCTTTACTGACCCAGCTACTCCAAAAAGTTCTTTTATTTCATTGTCTGATTTTCTCTACTCGGCTATTCCCAAAGTCAGCTCCAGGCATCTCTCTCTGCAAACTAAAGACCCATTAATGTGCTCTGAAAAATATGGACCTTTTTCTTCCTTCTCCACTTGTCTTCAAAGGGGGAAGAGACTTGCAGAGTGCGTCCTTGCTGATAGGAGATTTGCACACGTGCCCGCACCCCCGCTCTACCCTCCGGGCAGAGTCAGCTCGCTCCGTTTGATTCTGGCAACAATTCGATTTGATGTTTCCTTTTCACATAGGAATCTAAAATTTTGTCAAATGCAGTTTGGTTGTAGATTAGATGATGATAAGACAGGTGAAATTATTGCTTAGTATTAATATGATTGTTCAAGCATACAGTCTGTTCTGTCCCTCAGGGCCTCCATCGTGTTTGTATCTTCTTATCTCAATATTGGTTTTATTCTTTAAATCAATCCCATTAGCATAAGGGTGGGTTTTATAGAAAAGAGATTATGAAATTGGCAACAAGAACTGTGCTGAGATGTGTTAGGAGTGTGAGTGCTTGTTGTAAATACGCCTAAACCAACTTGGACATACTTTTGGGTAGATCTTAGCAGCCCCACTAATTAGAGCGTATGATGAATAGTGCTGACGGACCCTCCGCCCCCAAACAGGACGCCCTTGGAGCCGGGTTATAATGAAAGCGAGTCTTATTGTCAATATTTGCACTCATGCAGACGCTCATCAGGAAGCACAGTCATATGACTTGTTCTGCAGGTGGATGAAGCCCCAGTTCTGTCCTTTTGGGTCTCCAAAGCCATCTTGCAGGAAGGGTTCATCTGAGGCAGTGTGGCGCTATTCCAGCGTCAGCACTCAGGGAACCATTGGGAAACCAAGACCCCATTGACCCACTGGCTGGACATGGGATGTTTAGAGATTAAGCCACAGCTACAGTGCTTATTATATTTCGATACTGTGTTCATGTACATATAGGGGCATGTCCTAATTCACCTGTTTTGAATACCTCTAATTTCACCAGTGGTAACCCATTTCCAGCATCTGTTATGCTAATTAACAAGCTACCAATTTTACCCATGAAAACCCTTTTCAATCTTTATTAAGCCCATTGTCAAAACCTCCGGTGTTGGTCAGAGATGAGGATAGCTGACGGCTGTAGTAGCTGCCCTTGCTACTGGTAGCTGACTACCCCTGAAGTATGAATTTCCAATTAGATTGTAGTTTAAACTAACAGTGATATCATACCACGTGGTAACCAAGCAGGAATTGTGAGGGAAATTCCTCTGTCCCAAGATGTTTGAGATTTTGAATGTTCTTTCTCCTCCCCTCCAGAGAGTGTCTCCCAGACTGCAAAGACAGCATGACAGTGTTCCCTTCTCTGTGGTCTAAGATTATAAACAGGAATAGAATCCTGTTGGAAGTGGACCTGAATGGAAACAGACCGGTGTGATAGAAATACATCCTGGAGTCATCGCGATAGGTTAAACCCTAGAACTTTATAAAGGGATAGAGAACCACTTTTCTGGCATATGAACTTTGTTTCCTTAAAAAATGAACTAAAAGAAATGCTAGAAAAATGCAGAAAATAAATCCCCAGAAACCTCTATATGGTTCCTTTGTTTTTCATTTCTTTCAAATTCAGTGTGGTAAATACTGTTTATGACACGCAGACCAAATAAAATGCGTAGCAGCTTCAAACTCTGCCCACTGTTAAGTCTGGATTTTTTTCTGGTAATTCTGTGTCTCAATTCAGACAAACTGATGGCTTGTTCCATCAAAAAGAAAAAGACAAATAAAGGTAGTAGAAAATTAACCTTCCTAACCAACCTACAAAATAAAATATGCATGGAGACTATATTCTTAATGAGTCAGGGGCAATGGAAAAACACGTTTACGAAAGGCCATTTGAAAACTGGATTGTAAACACATCTGAATTTTTACATTGTTTAAGTAGGATGACAAATTAATATCCCTAATTAGGATCTCACATAATTCATTGATAGAATTTTATATCAAGTTCCTTTGGAGGAGTTAGAAACGAGTTAATATTTTGTTGATTCTCGCCCTAGAGAACAGAGTTCAAATTTTGATGCACAATATTTTCAAGGCAGATTTGAATAAATGGGTTCTGATCGGTCACAGTGGACCGCTCACGCTTGCACTTTCCATACTTTCTGGCTGCTGTACCTTCGAACGCATCTCCCCTAGTCTGCATTGTCTTGTTCTTTTATTGTGTTTTTGCTCTTTCCCTCTGTTTGACAATGTGAACTGTACAGTTTTTATTGTACTAAGCCTGGGATTTCATCAATAAGATGGTGAAGCCAGAGCAGAGACTTGGATTTGGATCTGGATCCATTTGGGGTGTTGGTGGTAGGGTCGGAAGGACAGATCCAGTTACAAGTGCTAGGAAGTCAGTGAATGTGGCAAGTTAAACATGGTACCTAGGGAGGAGAGGAATTAAAAAATGATAGTCCATGAAACAGGGGTAGAAAGGATATAGCCACTGTGCCCACCAGCCCTACCCTTCTGCACCAAGGATAGTTGTCACTAATTGATCATGATAACTCTCCTTTGGAACTGGGGCATGACCTACATTCATTGTGTCTACATTCATTGTTTCTATAACGATTTAAGAGAATGCTCATAAACGACAGAGCTTGCGGCAGGAGCCCAATAAGGTGTGGATGTTATTACTAAATTTTTTATTGGTTTTTGGAAAGCAGGAGATGAACCTATTTTTATCTATGTTTATTCTTTTCTGACTTTTTCTTTATGCAAAAAACCAACCAACCAACTAACCAACCAACAAAATACAAAAGCATTGCTTTTTTGGATATCTTTATTCATTGGATATGGGAGTATTCATCACTTAGTATTTTATCACTGAGGTAACACAGACCACAATGTATGTGCAAAGGTAAACATTAGGCACATGCTTGCTTATAGGAGTTAGAGCATTTTATCCAAGCTGCCAGGGAATTTGGCTGATAGACAACGGCAAGATGAGCCTTTGATCTACGACGCTATCGAAAGCAGAAAACTCCTGTCTTAGAAGACATAGGAATTCCAAAATGCAAATATTGGAGATGTCTCCCTACCATACTCTCATCCTTGCTGTGTCCTTCAATGTTACCGTTTTAAGTATTTGCTGCAGCTCTCAGTCATCTTTCAGTCCTCAGTGATATTCTTATTTAGATATTTAAATATTCTTATTTATCTCATATCTCCTACACAACCGTGACAAATCAGAATGAGTTGTGCTAAGACGATCCTAACCCAATAGCATCTTGGCACAATTTTTTTAACTTAAGGAAAAATATAAATTCATTAAAAAACAGAGCCTTCTGTGTTATACGTATGTGTGTGTGGCCCTAGTCGCTGTAGAACTATTTGATATTCCACAAAAATATTTTTACAAGCTCTGTTTCAGTTGCTATAATCATGACAATAATTTTTCACACCCCGGCACCTATTGAATTAGCAACCGCGTTCTTTTCTTGAGCCATTATTCAAATGGATTTGTCTGCATTCAAATTAATCTCTAGATCATAGAAATTAACAATGGGAAACGTACATTAAATCACCTAGCTCATTCCTTTGCTAGAAGAAGAATTGATCTGTGCATTATAATCTCTGGTGCTTTGTCTGGCGTGTTTTAAATGTCTTAAATAAGGGTTATTCTGATTGTGGGTGGTCATCTCATCAAATTCTGGGGGAGATTCTTTGTCACAGCCTCCTGGTACATGTATGGATTTTCTGATGCCGTGCAATTTGCCAGTGCTCAGAGCCGCCAGGAGTCAGGCAGTGAATTTTCCGGAGGAGTGTGTGTGTGTGTGTGTGTGTGTGTGTGTGTGTGTATACACGTGTTCATGCATGTGCATTGAGGGGGTTTTGGTGGGTCATGATGAGAGGGAGAGAAAGACAAAAAGAGGACAGCTTGAGAAGGATGTTATGTTTGATTATATTTAAGATCTGGGCTGAGCGCGGTGGCTCCCGCCTGTCATCCTAGCTCTCTGGGAGGCCGAGGCGGGAGGTTCGTTTGAGCTCAGGAGTTCGAGACCAGCCTGAGCAAGAGCGAGACCCTGTCTCTACTAAAAATAGAAAGAAATTAGCTGGACAACTAAAAATATATAGAAAAATTAGCCGGGTGTGGTGGC
Source organism: Propithecus coquereli (assembly GCF_000956105.1). Classification (NCBI taxonomy): domain Eukaryota; kingdom Metazoa; phylum Chordata; class Mammalia; order Primates; family Indriidae; genus Propithecus; species Propithecus coquereli. The sequence goes on along the minus strand of NW_012148174.1, from coordinate 2,052,937 downwards.
ACATGCCTGTAGTCCCAGCTACTCGGGAGGCTGAGGCGGGAGGATTGCTTGAGCCCAGGAGTGTGAGGTTGCTGTGAACTAGGCTGACGCCACGGCACTCTAGCCTGGGCAAGAGAGTGAGACTCTGTCTCAAAAAAAAAAAGAATGATGTTGTGAGAAGAAACAAACCAAATGCTAATCAGTTCCTTCAAGAGGAATAAACCACATGAATGTGTTCAAATCTGGCCCTGCCTGCAAACCAAGGCCACTCTGCTCAAATACGCGCACTTTTACATAGAAAAACACTAACAAAGTCCTCAGGGGTGAGGAGGGTTAGTAATTTGAAACTGGACCTGCTGTGGTTCCTGATGTCGTGGAGGCCACTGACGGCGGGGTCACTAACCTCGCCTTTTCGGTAGAGTGGTGCCGTGCAGACAGGAGGTGGGGGAACCGCCCCAGCAGGTAGCCTGCGGCCCGATGGTCCCCACGCTTCAGCCCAGATATCTGGTGATGAAGAGCTAAGCTCCTAAGGAGGGGAGAGTGCTGGAAGCAAGCATCAACACATCGCTCCTAGGGAGGCCAAATGTTAGATCAATCATGTCTTCCGGCCACTGCGGCGAGCGCAGGGAATGAGATGGTAATTTATGCACGGTGCCGTCAGGAGCCTGGGAAGTGAGCTCCGTCATCTGTGTCACTCTCAAGCCGACAGCGTGGCCGCCTCTGTAACCTCTGGGCTCCTGGCAGGTGCAAACTCCTCCACCGAAGCGGCCACCTATAGCGTCAGCAGACCGGGCCCTCCTAACTTCCCGGTTTCTCCCCACACTCCTGCCTCTTTCTTCCTCCTTCCCCCGTGCAAGCCTGAGGGGCCCCGGGGGCAGGACAATAAGGAAAACTTTGTATGGCACAGAGCGATTGCTGACCGGCCGAAAATGCTTTTCTGCAACCTGCGGGGAAACAATGATGTGTGTGAAAATGAAATAGGTCTATTTCATGTGGTTTTAAAGAGGCCATTTGGAAGCATGGAAAACAGCACCCAGCTTTGTAGTATTGGAAAGTTGACCTTGTAGTTTGTTTAGGATCATTTTCCCCCCGAGAACAGCCTACAGTATTTCTTTTTTGGGAAGGGGGATGGGGAAGAGGTAATGGAACCATTAGCAAGAAAGCCAGAATTCACCCCCTAGCAGCATGAGTAATTGGAAGCTCTTAAGTGGAGATCGGCATGGTTACAGATGACATAACATTTGTTGATGTGAAATGGGCTGTCCCCACCGGCGTAGAAGGCTTTAATTGCTCCTGTCCCAGAGCTTTTATAAACCCAGGAATACACTGTGCTTTGTAGGATAGCATCTTTGTGGCAGGTGCCCTGGATGGCAACAGAGACACGTTTAATAAAGTTGTCTTTCTAGACAGAGTGGGAAGGCTCACAGACCAGAGCTTTCCACTGCATCGCAAGCGTAATACGCCAAAGGTAATTTTCGTGTGCTTTTTGTTTGTGTTCTGTCACATATGGGACACCTTGTAGGATTTAGCCACGTGCTTGACCTTGGTGAAGTTTCCTATTCATTTCCTCATTCATTTCCCCGTCTCTGCCGTGTTTCTTACTCAGAGGTGCTGGGGTGAAAGATGACATGATTGGAATTTGGAGAGGAAGACGGGGGGCTTCTCCTGGTGGACCTCTTGCTCTGATGGCTCCTGTCACCCTACACGAGCTTGGAAAAATACTGTGGCTCTGCGTGACGGAGGAGAGTTTGTGTCGTGGTTTCTGAGGCTGGTTGGTTTTTGACGTGAACCCGCCGTGGTTTGGTGATTATTCACAGGCTCACAGATGGAAGAGCCCAACCTCCAGGGTGCGTCTCTGCAGTGCGTCCAAATTCATATTCACTGGTCTCTAAGTCTTTCTTAGACCACATCTCAGTGGGAACCATCTTTGAGCATACTGTATCCATTTTAATGTCCTGTGCTTACTTGTCTTCTCAGGAGGGTGTTTCGTGCAGTGCTCTGGTACGGTAGTGAAAACGTCCCTGGGTTGTGCGTGCTGCAACTCACTTCTGTGGCTTCACTCTGACGTCAGGCAGGACTGGCTCATCTCTGTGGCCTGGACACCGTGCATTTCACTTTCACCTTCTCTCTTTGTGTTTCTCTGAATCTCCCCGTGCTGGCTCTTTGATCTCGCTGCAGCGACTGTCCTCCGGACATTCTGCCGCACTGGTCTGCACTGCTTGCTCTATTCAGGCTACATTTCACGGCTCATTCCTTCATTCAACACTGTTCTATTTTTTTTTTTTATTTATTTTTTTGAGACAGAGTCTCACTCTACTGCCCTGAGTAGAGTGCTGTGGCATCATCCTAGCTCACAGCAACCTCAAACTCCTGGGCTCAAGGGATCCTCCTCCCTCAGCCTCCCGAGTAGCTGGGACTACAGGCATTGCCACCATGCCCGGCTAATTTTTTCTATATATTTTTAGTTGTCTGATTAATTTCTTTCTATTTTTAGTAGAGACGGGGTCTCGCTCTTGCTCAGGCTGGTCTCGAGCTCCTGAGCTCAAACAGTCCGCCCGCCTTGGCCTCCCAGAGAGCTAGGATTACACAACACTGTTCTAAAAACAGGCAAAGAAATCCCTGTCCTTATGAAGTTTACATTCTAGTGGGAGAGTTAAAAAAAAAAATAAGCTGCCCCCGAAACACACGTATAAATATGCATATCTACCGAGGTGCTGACGGTGGGATTAGATCCCATCACGCCGTGCCGTTCCTCTTCCCATGCTGAAAAGCCCTGCCAAGCAGGCCGTGGGCTGAAGTCAGAATTACTCGGTAATCTGGCCAGTTTGCAGTGTGCCGCCGTGGGGAGAAGATGCTAAGGAGCGGGTATGTAGGTGAGCCGTTCATACGCATCCATCCGTCCGAAGGTTGCCAAGGCCTCCCGTGGGTTTCCCTCCAGCACACAGGCTCTCGGCACCCGGCACCGCGCCTTCCGTGGAGGACCGAATGGCGCGGGGCGGGGGGAACACTCCGCCACGCGAGCCTGCAAGGGGGACGCTTGAGTGTTCGGACTTGACGGGTGGGCAGGTGTTAGCTACGAAGCAAAGAGGTGTTGGAGGCTCTGAGTCTAACAGTGCAGTGTTGTCCAGTGTCCTTGTCACAGAGAGTGCAGAGGTGGCAAGGGCGGGCACAGCCAAGCACAGGGAGGACACTCTGGAGTGAGAGATGCGGGCAACACGAGAGTAGCCCTGGGCTTGGGCAGAGGCAGCTCGCTCTGTCACACGTTTGTTCATTTATCTAACAAATACTAGCGCGTACTGTGTAGCGGGCCCTGTTCTGTGTGCTTTATAAATTCATCCTCAAAACTATTATCATTTCCATTTTACAGATGAGAAACTGAGGCTCAAAGAAGTTAACTAACTTACCCAAGGTAAGTGGTAGAAAGAGCCAGGATCCCAGCCGAGGCGGCTCAGTGGCAGGGCCCGTTCGCCGCCCTGACTCTTGTGCGCGAGCAAAAGAGATATCAGAGACTTGGGCTCCTGAGGCAGGAGAGCCACAGCTGCACCCGGACTCCTACAGGCAGGGAGGCTCCTCCTGCCAGAGCAGGCAGACGCTTCGCTTTGTGATAGGAAAGTAACCTGCATTCCTTTTGCGTTGAAATAAGGAGGAAAATGTTCTCTTTAACCTTCTCTGACCTTGACTGTTGTGTGGGAAAAGGAGGAATAAGTAAAAAGAGAGGGAGACTGATATATAAATGGGGGGAATTTTAGTTCAGTGTTTGGGATTTCAGCCAGCTTTTTGTTCATTCCCGGAGGGCGGCTGCTGCCAAAGCCTGCTCTGCGTGCCCGGAGCTGCCTGCCCGGCGCTTCCTTTTGCTTCACTCTCAACTGCAGTCCCCAAATAGTCCCTGACACCGTGGTGGACGGGGAGAGTCGTTTCCCCAAATTATGTAGGTGAAATCTTGATGGACGTATTTGGAAAGTTTTAGCAAATACGGTTGTAATTATTACCCCAAATAATTTGTATATCTCTGGAATTTCTGGAAAGATATTAAAACAATATCTATGTTTAGATTAAAAAAACCAACCACCTAGTTCTCTTATAAAGTTTTCCACGTGAAGCTTTTCTGGCGTCCTGCGTTTGTCAGTGAATGCAGGCTCCGTGATGGGCTGGGAGGGGTTCCATGAAAGGCCAACGTGGGTAAGATTCATGACCTCAGCCAGCCGACGGATCACTGGTAACTCAGGTTTGCTAGGCTGGATTTGCTGGATTCATAGAATGACTTTTGGTGCAAACAGCATGTAGCTATTGTTTGCAATAGATTTTGCTTCTAGCCTGTATTTAGTAGCCGTCCCCACAGCCAATGGTATATTGGCTTCTGGACCCAGGAACTCAAGCTAATTTTTCTCTCCCTAAAAGCACCGTCGTTTCCAGAGGGCAATGCGTGTTAGAAACCTGTTCCTGGGGTTGCTTTGTCAGGAGAGGGAGATATAGTTAGAGGCTGTCGGGAACAAACAAAGACATCCTTGACAGTAGCGATTTATCTTGCTACCTGCAACATGGCCTTTGGTTTGATAGCTGTATGGGCTGGCTGGGATTATTTATCTCGAGCTCGCACTGATGTATGGAAGTGTGCTTCTGGCAGGCTTCCTTCCTTCCTTCCTTCCCTGCCTGGCCAGTTTCCTCTGCTCACTCTTCCATATCAGAGGGCTGTCAGCCAGCGTTGTCCCGGGGAATTAGAGGGGAGGGCAAGTGCCTAGAAATATCTTAGGAGAAATGATCTTCTTTGCAAGTAGGACTTTATCTCGTTTCTTTCCTCCTGTCAGCTAAGCCTTAGGAAATCAGAGACGCCTGGGAGTGTATCTGGCTCGTGCAAGGAATGCTGGACGGTGCTTGGCTCCAGCAGTGATATCCTTCAAGCAGACCACCTCTCATCTTTTACCTTCTCAAAGAAAGGCTTCCTTTATGCTTCCTAAAGCTGCCTGGGCTTGTTCCAGGTGATGCTAACACGAGACAGCTGCAGGAAAACCTCGGGCAGCAGCTCTCCTGTGTTTGAGTCTAGAAAAACGCTGCTCCGTCTCTTAAGAATCCTGTCTCTTCCTTGCCCCTGACTTCCCCTGGCTGCCTTCTGCTGGTTATTTACACATTTAGCTCAGGCGTGGCGTTTTCTCAGTATCCCTTGCCTGGTTTCCCACCTTAGACTGTGAGTTTAAAATCCTAAGGGTTTGTCGCGGCAGTGGCGAGCTGGAGAAAGAGTTACTGTTCGGGGGTCCGTGGGCCCCGACCGTGCTCTCTCTCCCCCAGTCCCAGCACGAACGCAAACACACACACTTGCACCCTGCCCCCGAAGAATGCCGCCCTCTCCTTGTTGGATTGATTCGCAAATCAGGTGGGCCTCGTGTTTGCAAATGGAATCAAGCTGGCAAGAAACAGGTGTTGTTCTTAAAAGATTTAACTGGGAAGAGCTTGATGAAGGGAAGTTCCCAGCAACGTGGGTGAGTTTGAGAACCAGCAAGGGGTAAAATACCCGAGGACTGGTGGCAGCAGGAATGAGAAAGGCACAGGAACAGAGCTCCCGATGCCTCGAGAGACGGGGCCGGGGAACAGCGCTGACCCGCTGGGGCTGTGGCCACAGAGGAACGCAGGCCCTGCTGGAGGCCGGGCGAGGTAGGCTACGCGGGCGTTCACCCACCCTCCATGCTGCTGTGTGCCTCCCCGCGGCCACTCCTGCCCCGAAGCTGGGGCAAGGAAGCAGGTGTGACGAGCTCGTAGAGGCCACCCTTCTGGTGACAGGGCGGGGCAGGGTAGAGAGTGCGGGGGCCTGTGGGAAGGCATGCGGGGTAGGCAGTGGTCGGGGGCAAGCCGAAAACAGCCGAAATGCCAACATTTCTTTTATTGTTCCATGAACGCCTTCGGGCAGTCTGGAAAGTTCTCAGATCCTTTTTCAAAGTAATGTTTCTAAATACAAAAAATAGAACACAGAATTACAAAGGAAACCGATTATATTGAAATAAAGTTTTCAAAATGCTAAAAATACAAAATTTCCATACGGTAATATGTATGCTTATTTATTAACGCACGAAACTACAAAATCTAGTGGCAGATCTAACAGTGACCAAACTTTCTAAATAATAATATGAGTAAATGATATTTCAAGATACCTGCAGCAGCTGAAATGCATGTGAAAGTATCTGTGATGTTTTTCTTAGTGATAAAGTCTCAGGTACTTCTAGTTCCTGCTATGTGCCTGCATTTGTAGCTGAAGCAAATGCTAAACTGCAGTTAGACTTTAGTGATGTAGATAAAGATACAACTTTTTCGCATCTAACTTCATGCACCTGTGAATTCCACACAAGGGCTCCTTTGGGGCCTAAGAACCTCAGGTTAAGAACGATTGCTTTAACCGTAAGTGCAGGGGTTGTTAAATTCCAGTGCATGTTGTCAGCCTGGATATGGAGGGCAGCGGTGGAGCCAGAGTCCAGCTCGATGGTGGCAGGATCCTTGCTGTGCACGTCCCAGGGACCTGGAAAATCCGTGCTAAGAAACGACGCATTTGCCCAGCTTAGCAGTAGGCCTCTACTTCTGTTAAGTACTGTGTCGTTGGCTATACTAGAAAGTAAACTTCACAAAGACATGAATTTTTAAAAACTTGTTATTGAGATTTTTTATAATACATATAAATGCATATATCCTAAGTGTGGGGCTTAATGTATTTTCATGAACTAAACACACCGGTGTCAGCAGAACACGGATCACTACCAGCATCCCAGGACCCTCCCTCACGTCCCCTTCCTGGCACCCTGTCTCCCCCAAGGGTTAACTGCTATAGTATCCCTGTTTCTACCAATAGAACTTTTACCTGGTTTCATTCTTTATGTACACAGAATAATGCAGTATATATTCTTTTGTGTCTGCCTTTTTCTCTCAACATTATATTTAGGAGATTCACCCATATTGTTCCACATAGTTGTGGATCATTCTCGTTGCTGTATAGTATCCCGTTGTGTGAACTGTACCATAATTTATGCATTCTGCTATTATTGGGAATTTGGGTTGTTTTGAGTTTTTGGCTATTATGGTTAATAATTGTTACCAATATTCTAGTATATGCCTGCATGTTGAAATATTTTAGTTGAGTGTATGCTTGGGAGTGGAATTGCAAAGTACGTTCAACTTCAGTAGATTTTTGCCAGTTTTCCAAAGAGTTCGTATTGATTTCTACTTCTACCAGTTCCAATTGCTCCAAATCCTCACCAACTCATAGCATTTTCTGTCTGTTTTAGTCATTCTGGTGGTTGTGTAGTGGTAGTTCTTTGGGATTTTCTTTTTTAAATTTATCTTTAATATTATTTTTGATTGACAGACCATAATTGTATACATTTATAGATACAAGGTGATATTTTGATATATGTATACAATATGGCATGATTAGATCAAGCTGATTAACATCCATTCCCTCACTTACCTATCTTTTTATGATGTGACATTTGAAAGTTACTCTTAGTTATTTTGAAATATATAATACATTATTATTGACTGTAGTCACCTGCCCTGCAGTAGATCTCAGAACCTAATCCACCTGTCAATCTGGAACTCCGTACTCTTTGATCAACAACTCACCATTCCAAGGCCGGGCGCGGTGGCTCACGCCTGTAATCCTAGCTCTCTGGGAGGCCAAGGCGGGCGGATTGTTTGAGCTCAGGAGTTCGAAACCAGCCTGAGCAAGAGCAAGACCCCGTCTCTACAAAAATTAGAAAGAAATTAATTGGACAACTAAAAATATATAGAAAAAATTAGCTGGGCATGGTGGCACATGCCTGTAGTCCTAGCTACTCGGGAGGCTGAGGCAGGAGGATCGCTTGAGCCCAGGAGTTTGAGGTTGCTGTGAGCTAGGCTGATGCCACGGCACTCACTCTAGCCCGGACAACACAGTGAGACTCTGTCTCAAAAAAAAAAAAACAAAAAACAACTCACCATTCCCACCCTCCCAGCCTCTGATAACCATGGCTCTACTCTCTACTTCTATGAGTTCAGTTTCATTAGATGCCACGTATAAGTGAGATCATGTGGTATTTGTCTTTCTGTGCCTGGCTTATTTCACTTAGCATAATGTCCTCCAGACTTGTCCATGTTGTCGTAAATGACAGGATTCACCCCTTTTTAAGGCTGAATAATATTCCATTGTGTCTATATACCACATTTTCTTATCCATTCATCCATCGATGGACACTTGGGTTGTTTCCATATTTTGTCTTTTGTGAATAATGCTACAAGAACATGGACGTGCAGATATCCCTTCAACATATTGATTTCAGTTCCTTTGGATGTATACCCAGAAGTGTGATTATTGAATCATATGATAGTTCTGTTTTTAGTTTTTAGAGGAACTTGCATGTTGTTTTCCACAATGGCTGTACTAATTTACGTTCCCAACAGCAGTGCATAAGAGTTCCCTTTTCTTCCCATCCTCCCCAACACTTGTTATCTTTCATCTTTTTGGTGAAAGCCATTCTAACAGGCGTGAGGTAATATTTCATAGTGGTTTTAACTGATATTTCCCTAATTATTAGTGATGCTGAGCATTTTTTCATGTACTCATTGGCTATTTGTATGTCTTCCTTTGAGGAATGTCTGTTGAGGTCGTTTGTCCCTTTTTTAACGGTGTTGTTTTCTTGCTATTGAGTTGCTATATATTTTGGATATTAATCCCTTATCAGATGTATGGTTTGCAAAGATTTTCTCCCATTCTATCGGTTGTCTCCTCACTTTAATTGTTTTCTTTGCTGTGCAGAAACTTTTTAACCAACCCATTTGTCTATTTTTACTTTTGTTGCCTGTGTCCTTGTGTTTTTAATTGGCATTTTCCTGACTAAGGAATTTGAGCACCATTTCATCCAGGTGTTAGCCATTTGGATATCCTCTTTTATGACGTGCTTGTGCAAGTCTGTTGCCCATTTTTCTAATAAATTCTTGGTGAATTTATGTTGCATTTACCCAAGGTAAGTCACCTTTGGGTGATCTAGAAGAAGCAGCAACAGGGCTGTGTGTAATAACAATACTGGTCACGTCTTAATTTGTGTAATGTTTTGCAAAGCTTACCAGATACTATTCAATCCATGCTCTGATTTGCCTTCACGCTAACTCCTGGGAAGGGTGGATATTGCTATCTCTATTTTATAGATAGAAGAGCTGGGGCTCAGAGAGGCTCAGGGAAATAAGGGAGCCAGGACTAGGGACCAGTTTAGTTTGGAAAAAATCCAAAGCACATTCTGCATGGTCACCGTTATAGCAGTGATACTTTTAAGGGGGGAGATGAGAAAGAGCATTGATGAGATGTTCGATTGGAAAATAATGGAGATGTTTGAAATGGGGAGTTCGGTGATGGCCACCGCCCAGAGAGATGGCTGGGGCGTCATGTTACCTGGTGTTCTTCTAGGTTGTGTCAGTTCTGAGCTTTGATGAGGTCCCAAGACAGGGACAGGAACTTGGCATCAGCATTCAAGCTGGTGACTTTTTAAATGATTATCCATGCTGTTTAGATAGTACTTTTGAGTGTGTGATTATTCTTAAAATGTATCATTTTAATCACCACACTGCTTAGAGTCTTCTTTTCCTTTTGAATTCCTTTACTTACAACTTCTCCCATTAAAAGAGAATCACGTTTCATACCACTCGATTCCCCAGGCCATTTGCTTAGACTCACTGGATGGTAGACTTGGAAAACAGCTTTAAGGTCACCTAAGCAACCCTCTCAGGTTTTTATAAATGAAGGAATTAAGACCCAGACAGACAGAGTGACGCGTTCAACATCACAGAGCTGGTTAATGTGGAGGATGGCAGGAAACAAGCTGGAGGAGAGTAAGAGGGCAGAGGTGACTTTAAATAGGAAAGATTTTTTTTTATAGAAGTTCATTTTTTAACAGCTCTATTGAGATATAACTGATACACAAAAATCTGCATATGATTAACGTATACAGTTTGATGAGTTTGGATATATGCATACATCTGCCTTTCTGTTCTATGAAGGAGCACACTGGTGTTTTACTCCTGTTGTTGTGTTTTCTAGACCACCTCTTAATTCTGTCCTGATCAGGGGTGCTGATAGAACAGCATCCATTTCTCTTCGGAGAGGACTTAGATATTTGAAAGGGACCAGCCTTGCTCTTCGCTAGTCACAGTGCCCCTTTGTCGAGTGGGTATAAATCTTGTTTCTGTTGCTTCCTATCTTTGTGAACTTGGGCAAGTCGATTAACCTTTTGGCGTCTCTGTCTCTTCAACTGTAAACTAGTGGCGATAATACTACCTACTTCAGAAGGATGTTATGAGGAGTAAATGAACTAATACAGCCAAGTGCTTAGGATGTGTTCTGGCTTGTAGCAAGCACATAATAAACGTTACTTCTCGGGAAGTTCGTTGTTGTGGTTTAGCTTAGGACTTCTAAGGACCTTTGCATTTGTGCTCAGTTTTTTCACATTAGTGTAAGAATAAGACAGGAAGCTTTTACCTGAAGGGAGATGCCATTGTTAATTGGACGGAAACAAATCTAATATAAAATTAAACAAATCACAAACACTAGCTACATCGTGGATTAGAAGATGGTGGTGATAATAATAGTTCGCACGTCAAAGTGCATACTGTGTGCCAGGCATTGTTTTAATTTTACAGGTATTGGCTCATTTAATCATCACAACAACTCTATAAGTTAAGTATTATTATTTTCCTTATTTTATAGATGGGAACATTATGGCCCAGCGAGGTTAAATAACTCATCCCAGGCCATGCAGTTCGTAAGTGCCAGAGTTGTTGCTTCAGATCTACGCAGTCTGGCCATGCGTGGGAAACTCCTGTTCATTTTTAACACCTAGTCAAGGGACCTCCCTTTTGTCCAGGATCCTGGGAAGTCTTTCTTGGTATGTTCAGGAGGGTCGTTCACCACTATCTCTGCCAACTGCCACTCCATCTTGTGCTGGTTTGATGGCAGCAGGAACCACACCGTAGCGTAGTTATCTGTTCATTTTCTGTGATATCCTTGTGCATGTAGATTAGACTAGTGTTTCCTAAACTCCAATATGCCTATGGATCACCTGGGGATCTTGTTAAAAGGCAGATTTCAATTCAGTAGGTATGATGGTTCATTTATGTATCAACTTGATCAGGCCCCAGGGTGCCCAGACATTTGGTCAAACATTATTTTGGATATTTCTGTGAAGGTATTTTTTGGATGAGATTAACATTTAAATCAGCAGATCGAGGGAAGCAGATTGTCCTCCCCAATGTGGGTGGGCCTCATCCAATCGGTTGAAGGCTTTAGTAGAACAAAGAGGTTGACTTTCCCCGGGAGTAAGCGAGAATCCCTCCTGCCCGATTGCCTTTGGACTGGGATGTTGGCTCCTTCATGCCTGTGGACTCTGACTGAAACGTCAACTCTCCTGGGTCTCTAGCTCTCTGACTCACCCTGCAGATCATGGGACTTGTAAACTTCCATAATCACGTGAACTAATTCCTTGTAGTAAATCTCTCTAGGTATCACCCACTGGTTCTGTTTCTGGAGAACCCTGACTCATACGGTGGGTCTGGGGTGAGGTCTGAGATTCTACCTCTCTAACAAGTTTCCCGGTGACAAATATGGTCCCGGGCAGGAGACCACGTTGTGAGGGGAAGACTAAGATTGTCCCAAGGATACCTTTGTATCCTTGGTCTCCAACACAGAGCAGGCACCCAAAGGATTTCTGTTTAATGTTTTAGATGAAGTTTTCTTACCAGTTGAAAGATTCTCTTAAAAGAAAGTCAAGGAAATAGTGATCAGAAGAAATAATTCTGAAAACGGCAAGTTCAACTTTAATATGGTCCACATTTGACCTAAATAAAGGGGAGAAAAGAGAAGGTTAAGTCAGAAAAATGACAGATTGTAAGAGCTAAACATATATCAAATGAAAAGCAAGATTAATGAGACCGATTGGGACCGACCGAAATCTACCCGTGGTTAAGCATAGAGAAGATGAAATTAGCTCCAGTACTTGTGGCTTTAATAGCATGGATTTGAAATGAGACACTGCCTGTATCTTAATGTTATGTAAAATTTGGTTCCACGCATTCATGCATTGAAGAGTCATTTTAATCATTTGTAAGTATGATAATGTACCCATGAAGTTTGCGCCTGATAACCTTCAGTTAGTTTCATGGGTCATTATTTTCTGCTGCGGAGACGGTTGTGGCTCACTGGCTGTGTTTCCTCTTGGAACTTGGTTCCTGAAGTTTGGTTATATTGCAATCAGTTTATCAGATTCAGAGTGTAATTTCTGGGGGGTGAGTGTTGACAAGATGTTTCATCACTGGTTTTACTGGTTTTCTCTTAGCAACTACAGTTTATTTACCAGATTGATAAATCCATAACTGTAAGATTAAAAGTACCCCAGGAAGCACATAAAACATGAAAATGCTAAAGTAATGACAAAGGAAGACAATAGGAGTCAGACACATAAACACACACATACAATCTAGATGCCATTGATTGTAAGATGTATTATCTTACAGTGCAAACGTATAGTAGTATATGCTGCTGCTAAAATTGAAAAAATGCTGCATTATAATAATTACATTATGTTATAATAATGTCACATTATTAGATTGTAATATGCATCCCAATTTCAGAGATGTTAACATGTGAAAAAATTTGCATTTTAGAATTGCCAAAATACAGTTTCTATTTATGTAAATGTGTGTGTAGATATATAAATTAATACATATATTTATTTGTACATACCCACTCAGATGTATAGATGATATTAAAAGCTGTGTCTCTATATGTTGGAGGCCAGACCCTGTATGGAAGGCTGCAAATACTCTATATAGAATGTACAGAAAAATGTGTTTCTTCTGGTTCTCTGAAGCTAGAATCTGAGACTATTAGTGATTTTTTAAGCTTATTTTAAACTTTGGGAATGATTGAAACAGAGATCCACTGTAATGTTTGTAGGGCTTAAGCTATTTCAGGCTTCAAAAATAATACTTATTTTGACTTGTGAAATTGAGGATCTTTAGTTAACAAAGAAAATTATTCAGGTAAGAGCTATTCGATTATTCTTCTGAAATATGTGCTCTATGACATGTGCTCCTGTTATCTTGATTTTTTTGTAGACATTTCAGTACAGATCCGCCACTTTTAAAAATCTTATTTGGGGGATCTGGGATCTCACTCAGTTGACTCTGTTAATCAAACCAGATTGCTAAGGCTTTCACTTGCATGACCTGGTTACAGTTGCAGAGCAAGCTGAGAATTACTTCATTCGTACAGAGCTCCCAAAAGTTCAATAATGATTTTTAGCGTATGTGGCCTTGGTGACAAGTAGCAGTGGACTTTATGTGAGAAACAATTAAAATAGCATCAATACTCACTAATGTCTTGCACCGAGGGATTGGAGTTGTGAAAAAGCTGTGGACCTCGGGAACGTGATGGAAATCGCAGGCAAACCACAGCTGCCACGGAACAGCCAACGATCATTATTTTTCATGCATGAAACTTTCGCATTGCCAATAAAACCTTTCAAATGGGTGGACAGATGTCCCTCAGGAAACATGTCGAGGCACTGTTAAAATCTGTTTTCTCTCTTCCTTTTTCCCAAAGCCATTTAAGAGATTGATTACTTAATGTGTAGCCTTGTTTTATTTCATTTTGCTTTCTGTTACCATCTTGTATTTGAACTAAGAGGGCTAGTTTATTCACTGCTAACGCAGAAGGTAAAAGATGAATATCGAGGGGATACCAAGACAGCAGCAAGACAGTAAGAAGTCAATAACAATGAAATCTCATTTTTAAGGACAGAAGGATCATGGACATTCTGCAAAATAGTATTATTATGCAAAATAAATTGCATTTTTGTCTTGAAAAAAGAATCCACACTATTTGAATAATGACAGGAGATGGATGTAATATACTTGGAGTTAATAGTAATTGAGCACTTCCTGTGTGTCAGGCACTCACAACAACCCTATAAGGCCTCCTGCTAGGCTGGTTTTACACACGCAGATATTGAAGCCCAGAGGTTAGATAACTTGCCTAAGTGTGTCAGTCAAGGTCCTAGCAAGAAACACATTCAGCTTGGGTATTTGGAGGACAGTTTATTAAAGAGATTATTTGCAAGGCTGTTGGCAGGGTTTAGGGAACAACAAGGACTTAGCAATACTGGGAGTCATTTCTACCCCTAGAATTGAGGGGATGGGAGAGGGAACAGTTCCTGGATCCAAAGCTCTCTGGAAAGTTCTGCACGACAGAATCTGTGGATTTGAGGAGTAGTGGGCAGTGTCAGAAGCTGCAAAATGGTCCGATAAAATGAAGGCTGCAAGTTGGCACTTAGAAAGATGGTTATGAGGAGGTTCAGAGCAAGGAGGCAGTGGGGTCCCAGAGGTGGAGGGTAGCAAGTAGCCACTTCCCAATTTCACCTAGAGCTGACCCTGTACAAAGAAGTCCCATTTAAGGCGATTTGAATACTTTGTTAACAGCTCTCAGAAAAGGGTGGATGAGGAAGGAGATGGAAGCTTTTGGCTTAAAGGAAAGTTCTGGATTATTTATGGATTTAATTTATCCCTGTGATTCATGTCCCCAGTTGACACAGGCTGTCGAGGGGTAGCTGCATTCTTTTCTTCTTGAAAACGTAGGAAGAATATTTAATCATAACTGTGTTGCACTAATAGAAATTTTAATAAAACTGGCTGAGCTAGGACCGGGAGGTTGCGTAAGCAATCAGAGAGTGTGAATGTTCCTCTGGGTGCGCTCTGTGCACTGACACGATTCTCAGGACTGAAATATGGTATTTAATCCAAAGAGCTCACGGGGCTTTCCTAAATGCAGTTTAAAGTCTGTGCAAACATGCAGTATATAAAGCACGATTTTCTGGGAATTTTAAAACATAGATAAAACGTAAAAAGAAAGTCTATGATTAATTTGATAGCATGCTCATTTAAATTAGTTTGGCGTCAGTGAAAATCAAGGTAAAGACTGAAACCCACCTTCCGTCCTACATACTCAGTCTTTCTTTGAGGCTAAGTAAGAGGTCCTGAGGAATTATTGCCATCTGGAGCTTAGGGGTCATTTAGTACCGTGTCTTCATTTTGCAATGAGGAAACTTAGGACCACAGAGAAGTAATGACTAGTCCAGGATGTGTAACTGTCAGTGTCAGTACTAGGAAAAGAACTGAGTGCAAGGTACTTGCTGTAGGATGAAACCCATATTACTACTAATGTTAGCAATGTGAGTAAAACCCTACCAACTCTCCTAACTCTTCTCTCAGACCTCTTTAGTCCTGCTAGAGTTTTCTTCCCCAAAACAAATCCGATTGTTTCATTCCTTCCGTGTAAAGGTCTTCAGTGGCTTCCATTGCTGATGAGGGTAAAGTCCAGACTCCTTTGGATAATAACCGGACCCCTACTCACTTCTCTGGTCACATGTACCCACCCCCTGACCCATAAGCTCTAGCTTCCAGACACACTTAACTGCGGGCAGTCCCGGACTTATGTCCTCTCATACCTTGTCATTGTCTCTTCCTGGGAGCCCCATCCTCCTCCCTAGTGTTCAACAACTCCCGCTCACCCGCCAAAACTCAGCCTTGCACCATCACCTCTCGGAAGCCTTCCTTCACCTTCTCCCTCTGCGCTCCCATGTTTGAAGCTGTTGCATTGCTCTGGTATAATGCCCGCCATATTGACTGGCAGTCATTTGCTTGTATGTTTGACTATTCGACTAAGATCTTTGAGTGCAGAGAGAACGTCTTACTCATTTTTACATCCTGAGCGTACAATGCCTGGAGTGTGTTGGTGCCCAGTAAATGCTTATGGAACTGAATAGAGCAGTAACAACAAACCTAGGGAGTTGTGAGTCTCTAATAGAAAATTTGGGTGAGATTGTATACCCTGACCCCTCACCAGTCTGAAACTAGCCTGATTTGTCCACCTCTTCTGCCTATCTTCCATAACCTTATGGAGAAATCGGTCAACTTGTTATTCCCTAGGGACACCGTATACATTTATTCTTACCACTGTGCCCTTGTCCACGGCATCGCCCCTGCCTACCAAGCCCATCCTTCCTGTTTATTTGGCAGTGACTGACTACCTATGTGCCTGACATCGTGTTAGGCTCTCATCTTTTCCTGCCTAAGTAGGACTCCACTGTGTAAAGCTTCCTCAGGTCCTGCTCACACCTGCATCTTCTTCTAACCAATGGTCTCAGCCCTTCTTCTCGCTTTAGCACTTCCTATAGGTACTGCGCATTGGATGTTTAACATATGATGCCTTTTATGGTTATTTTTCCTTCTGGGCATATTACACACCTGTTCAACTAAATTATGAGACTGTTGAGGGCAAGCACTGTATCTTCAGCTGCTGACTTCATGAAGAGCCTCGGTAAATGTCGGTCAATGGTTGAGAGGACTCGAGAGGCGTTTTATGGTGGGGCTCTGTCTTTCGAGTGTGTTTGTGATGATGCTGTTCATGGAGGCGGGTCGGGCTGGTTGTGGCCAGGGATTCTGGAATTGAAGGGTGACTTTGGGCCGCATAATTGTCCTAGTTCATTAACAGTAAATATCTCCCGGATGGGAAGATTAGATCGTGTAAAGATTTCCCCAAACTGCAGTGATTGATAGACTTAATACAATAGCAATTAAAATCTGATGGGGATGAGGAGTAGTTTATCTAAAAGAATAAATAATCAGAATTTACAATGGAGATTCTGAAAAAGTATATGCTGAGAGACTATCCCTATTAGATCTTAAAGCATAAAAAGCTGTGACAGTGAAAATATTTTAATACTCATAAACAAATTTGAAAATATATCATTCTTTTTTTTATGGATGTGAATTTCATATTATACTATAATGCAAATGTAAAAAATGCCTGTAAATAATCTTATCTTGCTCTCAGCCTTCATTGGAGATGATGGTGGAAAAAGCCTTGATATGCTTCCCCCTCTCCCCTTCCCCAGGGCAGCGGGGAAGGGAACTGCATTAACCAGAAAGAAAAGGCATTAAAAAAAATCCTGGCACCATCACATAAAAAATTAATTACGTGATTCCAGAGATAACATAAAACAGTGGCAAATAACAGATTTTTTTTCCTATAAATATTGTTGGGATGACTAGTTAGTAATTTGGGGGGAAGGAATCAATTTAAGGCATCTAGTAACATCAATACCAGATAGATTAAATAATTAAGTATAAAAGTCAAACTACAATCCGGCATGAAGAAAATAACCTGAAGATTTCTCAAACTCTAGAGGGGTGTACTTGCCATGCTCAGGGTTCAGAAGGGACTGAGTGAAGATTTTCGCTGCACGTGGGGCTCTACTGTGATCCCGTTGACTCTGTCCGGCGCCGTGTCCCGAGTGGCGGACGGCAGATTGGTTTTATGACGACTTGTGAGAATGTGGGGACCCTTCGGCCTCAGCAGCCTTGAGAGTTCTCTGTGTGCACGTGCGCTTTGGGCCACCTCTCTGAAAGGCCCTGCAGGACCATCAGACGCCACTTCTCACACTCCAGAGCGATGCTCTTCTCCGTGTTTCATTGGGAAAAAGGTGCAGAAGAGGACGAGATCTCAGAACCAAAAGAGACAAAAATAAAGATCTTTCAAGGATATAGGATGGAGTGGGGCGTGGTGGGAGTGAATTTCTAAATGCTCTTCGAGCCCTGGTCATTCTCTTTCTCTTTCTGTGATGACAAAAGTCCGCCTTTCCTGCTGTGTGTCCCTTTTCTAGCTAAAACGTAGCCAGTAGAGAGTTGCAAGCTGGAAAGGAAGCTCCTCCCTCTGGATTTTTGTTAGTTTCACAACTGCTCCATTCCAGCGATCGTGGACTCATCACTCGATGGTCCCTGCTGGCTGGCGCAGCTTCCCGAGGGCAGGGCCGGGTCTGTCTGGCTCAGCACGGTATCCCCTGCAGTGGCCTGTCCCTGTGTCAGTGTAGACACTTGAAAACATTCGGCGGATGAATGAATAACTAGGTGCCTATTATGCATCTTCAGAGAGTGGTAGAGAACTGTAAGGCATAGCCCTTGATTTGGAGTTCGTCATGTGAAGATACCCGGTCTTATTAATATTCTCTTTGTGGGATCGTGTTTTCAGAGAATGCTCAGTATTGGACTTCCGTACATTGATTAGACTTGGAGACACAGGGCTCCAGCATACGTCATAGTCATTTGTGTCTCGGACTCGTTCGTGCGTGGAGCTCATGATCGTTTTATTTTGAGCGCTGCTCCTCCTTCCCCTCTGTACTGCAGTTATTAACGGGAAGCGGAGCTTCCCAGCCTCAGTTGGCGGTGCGCCTGGGAGGGACGTTCAGAAGAGACAGGAAGGATTCATCTCCAAGTAATTTGTATGCCGGAAGCACCACTCCTTAGAAACCCTGCTCTCTGTCGCTGACGGGTTCGTGATGGGGCTGGTGTGGAGGAGTGAGCCAAGGCAACCAGGGAAGACAGGGAGAAACTGCAGCCTGGAACTGAAGCCCCTCTGGCCCCATTCCAGGGCTGGGCAGGTGCTCAGGGTGGGCCAGGTGGAGGCACTAGCTGGCAGTGGGAGGAAGGGACAAGGCAGGGAGGCAGACCGAGCGGTCACGAGGCAGTCTGGAAGAGCGTGTGAACGTAGGCAGCAGGCAGCAAGGCGTATGGGAGACGATGAAGCGTAGTGGTTAAGAACAGCAGCCTTTGGAAGCAACCAAGCGTCCATCAGCAGATGAACTGCAGACTGTAACTCCCTTGGCCTCTGCCTGGACAGTGGCAGCAGGTGACGGGAGGCCGAGAGGACAGAGTCCTCCGAGTCCTTGCCAGCTGGATGCGGCCCCTGCTCCCTACAGTGCTCTCCACCATGGTTGCGGCTCTCCCTGAGCCCTCTGTCTGTCCCTGTGGGGCTAGCGGTGACAGTCACTTCCCACTGTTGTTAGCCTGCTGTGTGTCCCCCTCCCTTATTGCTTTCCTTAATCCAGTCGTCACCTCTGTACAATGTCATTCGTTAAACTCTGTCCACAGTGTCCTGTGATCCCTGCCGGGTCCCTGCCGGATGCGGTGGTATTTCCAGAAAGAAGGGGATGTGGGGCAAGCAGTAGCAACAGATGTGCAGCAGCAAGTGATGCTGGCCCACCCCAGAGTAGGACACGCAGTCACCCACGGACACCTCTGGGGCCCGCAGCTGTCCAGCGACCCCAGGTGTGGGGAGAGAGCAAATCAGGGAAAGGGAGTCTGGAAGAGCCCGACAGCTGCTCAGGGTGATCGGAGAGGAGTTCGGTCCCAGCTGTCTTTACAGACACTCCTCCAAAGGGAAGGGCTCCGTACATTTCTGTGGGAGAGTCAGGTACTTTCCCTCCCTCGGAAGGATTGCAATTCAGAATGTCACAGGCCTTCTGAATTTAAGCCGTCTCCATGATTTCTTTCAAAGAAGGCTGGATCGAAAAATGACTCACAGGTCAGGGGAGTATCTTCTTTTGATGCTGCGCAGTGTTGACCATACTGTGAGCACCCTACAAATCCTTCAGTGGCAAACACTTTTGTTTCTGGAACTTTCCATTTCAGCCATTTTTCTTCTCGTGTTGTTCTGGAAAGCAAGCAAGGAGAAGGAGTGAAAGGCTTTCTTAAGGTCACGTCAGCTCAGAGGCATTCTTTGTCCCAGCCTCTGAACATGGGGTGACACTCTGGAACAGGCTGCTACTCCCATGAGTTACTGGATTGCTAATCATCCATTTGCAGGGTGACCCCATTACATTACCCTGAAGGTTTCAATTAATGGAACTTAGAGCAGAGTCCATATTTAAGAGTGTTCCTTTGTCTGCTTCATCTTGGGGCTTAAATTGAATTCCCTAATGTTGGTTGAACAAACTGAAACAGAATTTCCTAATTCTGTAAAAAGTAGCAGAGAGATCAAAATGGCCGCCCCTTTTCCAACATGGGCGGAATCACTGGTGGGGAAAATGGGTGGTATTTGCTAGGAGAGGCGGCTTAAATTCCCTTTTGGATTCCGTTGAAGTTCTGCATGCAAAGTACTCAATCATAGCTGCAGACTTCGATGTCAGAATGCTCATTTTCATAAATAGGTCTGGAAAACATGATCTTATTCGCCTCTTGCTGCTTTGAACTTCCGGGTAACTTTAGAGAACACGCTGCTTTAATTAACACTTACTTATAAAAGTTAAGGTCAGAATTATGGACAGCTTGGTATATAATTCAATTACGGAAGAAAATCATGGATTTCTGCTACTGCTGCTGCCTTTTTTGAGTATGTGCGTGTCTATGGGAGTCAGGGTGAACCTTCCTAGGTGGGCTGTTTTGATTTAAATGTCTTGAAGTCTGCAATAAAACACTGTGTATGCATTCCCCAAGCCAGGCACACCTGATCCGTGACTGTTGCTTGCATATGTGGTGCCAGCTACATAATAACCCTTCCCCTACCTTCCCCACCCACTCTGCTCTCCTTCCCTTCCTGCCATTTGGTGGCTCCAGGGCACAATCTTGGGGTCCTTGGCCACTAATGCCAGGTGGAGTCTGACTTAGGTAAATTTCTGATCTACAACCTCTTCTCCACAACTTCCTTCTTTCTTTTGAGGCAATTATTCTGTAGCATAGTTTCCGCTTATTCGCTGAGTTGTACTCCTCTGGACTCATCTAATTCTTCCTTGGGTAACTTTTCTCATATATGTATATGGTGTACGTTTAAGACCATGGGCTTTGAATCAGATGAGCTGGTTCAAGCCTTGGGTTCTACCACTTATCAGCAGTAGGACATCGGGCAAATGATTGTTTTCCACGCCTCAGTCTTCACATCCGGAAAATCGAGATAACAATACAATTGCCCTTATCTTTGAGCCATGTTAAAATAATGTATGTAAGTTGGATGGTTTATCCATGTAAGATGGATAAAGTTTCTTTCTCTATCCTGGCTTCTTTCCATCAGAAGGAAGCCTACTCATTGGTTTCTCTCCTCTAAGGTGGTAGAAGGGAGGTAGGGACAGCAACAGCTTGCTTTTCATTGGCTCTGTTCCTCCTAAGATCCATGCCTTTGAAGGAAGGAGGGACTAATTGCTTTAGGTTCAACTGCTGTAAATGACTAAGGGTGGCAGTTCTCAAAGGGAGTCCCAGAAGTCAAAACTCTTTTCATAATTGATATTAAGAAAATGTTTTGTTTTTTTTTTGCCGGTTTTACTGGGTGAAATTTGCACTGGTTGCGGTAGGAGCAACAGGTAGCTAAAATCGTTGGTGCTTTTGCATGACTTAAGGTAGTAGCAGCCAGCTGTACTAGTAATCGTTACAATTTCACTGCTGTGAATTTGCATTGCAGGAAAAGAATGCCTGTTTCACTTAAGAAAGCCCTTGATGAAGTAGTAAGAATTATTAAGTTTGCTGAATCTCAACCCTTGAGTACTCATTTCTTTAGCATTTTGTGTGATAAAATGGGAAGTATGCATAAAGCACTTTTGCTGCATTCAAAGATTTAGTGTCTGTTCTGAGGAAAAGCACTTGTGCAGTTGAATTGTGAGCTGAACTAGCCTTTTCTTTCATAAAAGACCTTTTTTTATTTCAAAATAAAGAGAGTGCAGATATTTTTGGTTACATGGATCACTTTTGTAATGCTTGAGTCATGGCTATTACTGTGCCCTTCACCCAAATAGTGTTCATTGTACCTGTTAGGTAGGTTTTCGCCCATCTCCTCCTCTCCCCTCCCCCATGCTTGTTTCCACTGAGTTTTACTTCCCTCTGTGCACATATGTGCTCATCGGTTAGTTCCAGTCTAACCGATGTACATGTGCGTGTTTGTTCTTCCATTCTTTAGATACTTCATTTAGGATAATGGCCTTCAGTTCTATCCAGTTATTGCAAAAGGCATTAATTCATTTTATGGCTGAGTAGTAGTCCATGGTATACATATACCACATCTTGTTAACCAACTCGTGAATTGATGGGCACTTGGGTTGATTCCACATCTTTGCAATTGTGAATTGTGCTGCAATAAACATTCGAGCGCAGGTGTCTTTTTGATAAAATGACTTTTTTTTTCCTTTGGGCGGATACCTAGTAGTGGGATTGCTGGATCAAATAGTAGGTCTACTTTTAGTTCTTTGAGGAATCTCCATACTATTTTCCATAGCGGTTGTACTAATTTGCAGTCACACTAACAGTGTATAAGCATTCCTTTCTCTCTGCATCTACATCAGCGTCTATTGTTTTTGGACTTTTTAATAAAAGCCATTCTGACTGAGGTAAAGTGATATCTCATTGTGGTTCTAATTTGCATTTCCCTGATGATTAGTGACATTGAACATTTTCTCATTTTCTCATTTTCTCATAACTTATGAGAAACTTATTGGCCATTTGTCTATCTTCTTTTGAAAAGCTTCTGTTCATGTCTTTTGCCCACTTTTTAATGGGGTTGTTTATTTTTTTTCTTGCTGATTTGCTTGAGTTCTTTGTAGATTCTGGTTATTAGCCCTTTATCAGGTGTATAGCTTGTGAATATTTTCTCCCACTCTGTAGGTTGTCTATTTGCTCTGTTGATTATTTTCTTAGCTGTGCAGAAGCTTTTTAATTTAATCAAGTCTCACTTCAACTTAAAAGAATAAGAGATAGATGAACTATGGTTATTCAGACTCAGGTAGCTGGCAGACATGTTTGCAAAAATGAACGAAGTAAGTTTATCACTTCAAAGAAGCAACTGATGGTATTTGCTGCCCCTGATAAAATTTAAGATTTCAAGAGAAAATTAGAATTTTGGCAAGTTTATATGTGTTACTATGAGTTTAATAGTTTACCGGCAGTTGAAGATTTTTCTGGTGAGGTTGCTGATTAACAAATAGGATTTTTTTGGATATTATGTAATGAAGTGGTTCAACATTTGGAAACTCTCCCTAACTCCCTGAATGATTGTTTTCTGAATGACCAATGCATGATGCTACAAAAAAAATCTACTTAAAGCACAAGATAGACCAACAAATTTTTACATAACAGTATAAAATGGTCATGATATGATTTCAGACTCTACATTGCAACTATTCCTTAAGGAATTACCAGTTGTCAAGTTGTGGCGTATTATCAGAGCAGAATATCCACAGTTATCGGAAAGGATTATTATAAACGCTCTTTTTCTTTTCCAACGTCCTATCTGAGTAAGGTTGGATTTTCTCTATCTATTGCAAACAAAAACCTATCAAAATAGATTAAATGCAAAAGCAGTTATAAGTATCTAGATATCTTCTATTTAGACCAAACATTATAGAGATTTGCAAAAATGTAAATGTCATCTTCTCATTAACTTTTTTCTGTTTTGCTATATATGTAAAATATATAAACATATGTCATTTAACATGTGATGGGCTTACTGCTATTTTAAGATGAATTAATATGTACATACTTAAAAAATTTCTCAACTCCAATTTCTAATAAAGTGAATATCAATAGATATAACCCATATAAACAAAAGCTCTTTGGGAGCCTTGATATTTTTTAAAAGTGTAAAAAGATCCTGAGACTAAAAAGTTTGAGGACTACTGACTTAGGAAGACATTTTTCTAGCTATGTTTGCAGTAATTTCGAGTTAACTTTGACTCATGATATACTTACAGCAAAATATATTTACTGTCTGAATATTAAGTATAGTAACCTTGACTTTTGCTTTTTTCTCAATAGGAGAAAAATCATAATAATATTCCATACCAAAATATTCTCATGCATAGTTTAATGCCTGCTTTACCTTTCCTAATCCCAAATCAGTTAAGATAATCATGAACAAACTGGAAGAAAAAAGCCCTATATAACAACTCATGCTTTCGAGAGCTTTGCTTCAATCTCATGAAAATTTATTTAAATTAGCTGAGATTAAAATCTGCCCTATAGAAACGCACTTGAAAATCTTGCTATAAGCATGCTCTTTCCTTCATTTTGCCTCTTTTTTCTCTTTTTTCAATTTATAGGACATTTGTTTCCTTCCTCTCCTGTCTTTCTTGCCTCATTTGTTTTCCCCTTCTTTCCCTTTGCCTTATTATAGCTGCAAATATTTCTTCGTGTGCGGCGGTTTTTGGTGTCTGCCAGTGTGCTCTAGGAAAACATGCCGAATTGGTAAATGTGAGCGAGCCATTGACCAAGTGTAGGTTCATCTTCGCATCCTTAGCTCTAGGACCTAAACGGTCTCCCATTCAGTATGGAACCTTCAACACCAATCCGTACTGTGTTTCTGTTCTTGGGTTTCTAGAGGCAGAGAAGGAAGGTTAGGGGAAAGGATTTTAACTTAAGACTTACACCTTCTAGAAGAAATGACTTCAGAATAAGTTCTACTATTATACCATGCTCTTCATAGATTTCTTTCTCATTTTTCCTCTAGTCCAAAAGTCATTCCCGAGTTGGCCTGAAATCAAGCACCAAGCAAAAGGTATGTTTTTTAAATCCTCCTGCATTATTCCTTTAAAAAATAATTATTTTTGATGGGTGATTTTTTTCCCCTCTGAAAAGAACGAATTGTCTTTGGAAGGCTAGAATATACCCAGAAACAAAGTTTTTTTTTTTTTTTTTTATTATTTCATTCGCTTTGCCTTCATAATAAAAACACTGAAATCGGAGAGAAGTCCTCGAAATAGAATTTGAGAGAGATTCTTGAAACTCGGCGACAGAACCTGAGAATTTCCCCGTGGCTTACAAGCAATTCCGAAAGCAAGGTCAGAAGACACTCTACTAGATTCGGCTCTTGTGTTTTCTATCTTCTTCACAGTGAAGGAGTTTGTTCCTATCTCAGTTCCTGTTTTTGCTAAACTTTATTCTCTCCACATCTGCGGCGGAAAATGACACTCACCTCTGACCTGCGGTGAATTGGTTAAAACATGAGCTCTGTGCGTCAGAAAGAATTGTTTTCAAGTCTTGGTTCTGTCACTTTACTATGTGACCTGGAACATATTATACAAAGCAGGTGATTATACCCACTAGTGTATAGCTTAAGGATAAAATGAGATAATACATGTGAAAACAGCATTTGTGAGTAAGGGACTAGTAGCTAGTGTCTTCCATATTTCTTCAGCCTCACAGCATTCTGCAGTGGGAAAACCACTAGACTGGGAATCATGAAACATAGTTCTTATCTGAGGTTAGGTTTGCTAGAGGCAGGGTTGTGCAAATGATTTATCGAGGGAAGGGCTTGTAAGGAAGGGAGAAGATAGGACAGGGCCGAGAACCAAGATAAGCAAAGATGTGTTTCAGCTGAAGTCTAGCCTGATCGCAGGGGAGACTCTGGAGCTTGAGTGACAGCCCAGAGAAGTCCCCCCTTGAGACAAGGCGGCCAGGCTTTGGCGCTCCTGGATGAGTCGGGCATTCGCTGTGGGCGGCCCCTGGGGTGGATGCGCGGAGCCATGCAGGCATCTATGTCCATGGAGGGCGGCTGTGAGCTCTTAGCAGCAATACCCACAGCTGCCGAGAGACGGATAAACCGACCTGATAAAGGAGAGGCATGTGGGGCACCCATAGCATCTATCAGATACCAAGATGCACGGTATCCTGCCTCTACCACTTGCAAACTCTTTGGCGATGGATGAGCTACACAACCTCTCTGAGCCGCAGGTTCCTTGTCTGTGTAAAAAATGAAAAAGACAGGGAGCTGGTGATAATAACTTCTTTCACTGTCACTCACAAACGTGCATTGAAAGGAATAAAATGCTGTGGCAGTATTATCCCCTCAAATAGTCTGTAGCAGAGGAGTGCAATGCAAGGTCGTAAAGTTAGTTTGAAAACTCCGTTTACACGTGATCATGATCTTGCCTTGCATTGCTCTGCAAGCGTAGTTTGCGATGAGGACTTGGTGGAGATCGTTGATGTCGGAGATAATCCGAGGAGGCAGGAATGCGAGAGTGGGAAGAGTGAGACAGGAATGGGGGAAAAGCCAATATACAGGTGTGCCATCGAGACATCGAGGTCCCTGGGGGGGTGTGGCAGGCTGGATCACGTGTGGGCAAGCTGGCGTCGACAGGAACGGAGTCAGAGCCCACACGGCACTGCTCACCCCAGGGCCGGAGCGTCCTGTCTGCTAAACTCTTGGCACTGCTCAGATCCATCGGCACTCTTCGTCAATTCCATCTGTCACCGACTCTTCAAAGATTAGGCTGCCCCCTGCCCCTGCGAAAAGATTTATCAGCGCAACAAGCCACGGTCCCCCTTGCTGCAGCTGCTCCTGAGACCACAGCTGATACCACCGTCTCTGTCCTCCACTGTCCACTCCAGACCTCCCTCGCTCTCGCCAGCGCCTCCGAGCTGGCTTGGTCGGTAGGTGACCCAGACCCTCACCCGGAAGGCGCTGACACGGCCTCGGCTAGCTTGCGGCAGCTGCCTGTTCCCTGTGCTCACCGGGTCTGGAAGCACCGGGAGATGCCCCAGTGCATCCCCTGAGGTCCAGACTGCTCCCCTTCTCCCCGCCGTGCAGGAGCCACTCTGTGCCCGCGGGATCACCGCCGTCAGTCGCTCCTGCCAAGACAGACACTCCGCTCCCTTCCTGTGGTCCAGAGGGATCAGCTGGAGTCACAGCTTTGCACTCCGTGTCTGTGGCAGAGTGTTGCCCCCTCAGAACAAGTTTACTCCAGCAGAGTTTAAAGTTGTAGAAATAAGAAATCCAGATGAAGCAATTGTGTCTCTGGAGTGACAATGAGAGGGACCAACCCATACTTGCGACCCTCAGTGCCCAGAGCTTTGTTTCTGGCCCCCGGGCGAGGAGAAGTGAGCAGTGAGCCTCTGAGTCATGGAGGGTGTGTGTCCCTCGGGCATGTGGGGGAGAAAAGTGGTCAGAACCCCTGATGTAACCTTTGCTTTTTCTTCTTTCTGATAAATTCTGGGGAGAATCCATTCTAATTTCATGTTAGTCGTGACACCCAGCAAATTGCTAGCTCCCAGTATTTGTTTGTTTATTACAGCCTTTAGAGTTTATAATTAATCCTAATTAATGATAGCAGGATGAAAATGATAACTCACTGCTGAAAGTCTTAGGCTCACAGGGTGATAATTCTAGACAAATGTCAACATTTCTTTCCCGATTTAGCAGTGGGGACTGGAGTGAGAGGAAGGAAGTTTCATATGTGTTTATTGTGATTCTCTGCCACAAAGACATTCCCAGTGTTCTGTGTCATTTTTAAACACCTACAGTTACGGGTGAGTAATGATGATATGAAAAAGAAAGATCACTGCAGAGAGCTTTGTACTTTGGTGATTTATAGAGAGAAAGGATGGACAGAGGGGAGGAATTCATACTTTACAACCAAATCATTTAAATGAAATAAGTTTAGTACAAACACATAGTTTAGTTCCAATGGAGAAGGGTTTTTTAAATTTCCCTAATGTATTTTAGAAATATTTAAGCACTAGAAAAGAAATGGCAAAGAGCTAACTAGTGTAATTTCATCCAATTTTTTTCACTTAAATTTTAAAATTTATCACATGAAGGCATGCACGTGATTTTAAATGTCAAAAAGTGCTAAAAGACATATTAAAAAATAGCAGTCATCTTCCCCTAAACTCAATTTCATTCTCGAACAGCGGTGAACTGCTCACAACTCTTTTGTTCTATGAGTTCCTGTGTTGTAAAGTCAGAACTTTGAGCTTCATACCCTAATTTCTCTCCTCCCTATATCCGTTCAATGTAGTTATTTCATAATTTTTGGTTAAACCCATATTCATGGTTTTTTGTTTTTATTAGGTAAATGTTATTTATTGCTGAGCCAAATAGCAGGCTGTGATTACATTTGCTTCATTTTGTAAACTTTTGTTTTTCCTGGAGTTAGTAACTGTTTCGTTCTTTGTTTTTATCTGCTTTACTGCCTTCAACTCTCTGGTCCAGCTCTTACCCTACCTTCTGACAGCTTTGCGAAATGTCTTTCTTAAAATTTTTCTTGTAGTCAAACCTATCAAACAATCTATCATATCCATTGTTTTTCTTTTGAGATCTCTTCTGTAGCCCTCAGTTATTCTGTTTCACCCCAGATTTTTTGTTCCCTGGGCTTGTTACAGAAATGGCCTTTGCCTGATTCACTTTGCTTCTCTCTCTTTTTCCAGAACTCTATGTCATTTTCTTTCTTCATTTGTTATTCATCCTCCTGTAGCTTCCTGAGAAGTCATGAGAGGTAAATTTTCTGAGACTTTAATGTTTGAAAAAGAGTATTTATTCTACCTTTATACTCGATTACTAGTTTGGCTAAATCTGGAGCCATTGTTTGCAACTGATTTTCTCTCAGAATGCTGAGGATATTGCTACACTGACTTCTAGCTATTAACACTGCCTTTGAGGAGATGGATGCTTTTCCTCTTCCTGATCCTTTGCCCGTGACCTGTTTTCCCTTGCTGGGAACCTTTAAGATCTCTTTATCTCCGATATTCTCAAATTTCACAGTGCTATCCTCAATTGGGTTACCTTTTCATTCATTTTGTTAGCTCCTTTAGGCAGGAAATTCATGTCTTTCAGTCCTGTAAATTTCCTTGATTTGTTCCTTTGAGAATTTCTTCGTCAGTGTTTGCTCTGTTCTCTCTTTCTGGAACTCCTATTGGTTGGATTGAAGCTCTAACTCTCTGAAGTTTTCTGTCCTATTTTCCATCTCTTTGTCATTTTGTTATCCTTTCTGGGTGAATTCCTTGCCCTAATCTTGCTACCTTTTCACCGTTTCTTATTTTGAAATTTTAGCACTATTTTTGATACTATATCTAAAATAACTTTCTTTTTTTAATGTTTATTTTTATAGCACATTTTTCTTTCATGGATGTAATTTTTAAAAAGTTATATTTGAACTATCTACTTCCTTTCCTCTCCCAGTAGAGTTGCTAAAGTATCTTCTTTGCAGGAGAGGAGGGGCTGGTGCCTGAGCATGACATATCCCCAGGCATGTTGGGGAGAAAATGTCAGAGTTCCTGGGACTATCGATGAGTGTTGAAGTTTTCTTTTCTTCCCACATTGCAACTGTTTCTTCTGAGTTCCTTTTGTTTTCTCATTTATTTGCTTGTCTCTCTTTAATATTGCAGACTTTCCCCAAATGCCCGGAGTCCTTGACTGTCCATTCCTATTTAAGAGTGAATCTTTGGAAAGTTGATGGGAAATTCTGCGTCTATTCATTGGACTTTTCCACTGGTGGGGTGGGCTTCACCGTAGGGGCATTAGGAGGACACGGCTTTTTCTTTGGAGACGTTCAAGCGTCAGAATCTGTAGCGTTTTGTCTGGAGGGGGTTTCAGTGTTGCTGGAAATGTTTCCTCCAATCATCTGGAAGTTCTTCCTGTTCAGTCTGCAGACTTTGACTCCATCTCCCTGTGTCTCACTTCCGCTTTCCCTGCTGCCTCATGTCTCTGAGTCTCGACCCTTGCCTTCTCCTGCAGGGGTGAGGGAGGAGAAGGAGTAGTTAGGCCCAGCCTCACCCCAGCTTCAGAGGGATTTGTGCTCCTAGCCAGCCAGGGTTCTGTGGGCATTCCCAGTTCGTTTCTCCTCAGTGTCTTACTTTGCAAGCACTTGGCTGCATCCTGCTCCTCTCCGGCGAGTCATCTACTTCTCTATTGCCTTCTGCCATCCTATGATTGAGTTCAGAATTAGAACTGTCTCCTAATCACCCAGATCTGATCACTACACATGATGTGTATCGAAACACCCCATGTACCCCATGAATATGTACGTTATCATTTGGCCATTAAAAAATTAAAGAAACTGTCCCCTAGACTGGTCAAAGTTGAATTTCTATTTCTGATTCTTATTTCCTTGAGCATTAGGGTGATTTTTAAGATGAGAGAGGTTGGAAACGTCTACTATCTTGAAACTGAAAATCCAGAAATCATCACTTTAATTATAGTGGGGAATCATTGGGGGAGGCTAAATAAGTTGCAGTGTAGAAAGAAAGTTTTTTCTCTGTTCAATTTCCTATCTGCTAAAAGCTGACACATGGATGTTGTAAAAACATATCTTTTTCTTGAATTTGTAAGGGCAGGTGGGAAAACAATGGAAGTAATTGATTACGGCTGAAAATCACATTGCAGCATCTTTTCCCTGTCGTTGATAAAGTGGGGATGTCTTTTCGTACAAATTCATACTTTCAGATCACATCAAGGTTAGAATATAATGGAAGATAATTGTGAATTTTCCAGGTTTGTAGTACTCCAAATTTTTGCACAAAAGCCCCAAGCACAGTCGTGACCTGTGGAAAGCGTGTTCGGTATTCTAGTATCAGGTAAACTGATGCATCCCGGTTAAAAGCAACGGGGGGAGTAGGAGAAGAGTCAGATGCAGGAGAGGAGGGGAGGAGGGTGCTGGAGTGTTTTCTGGGAGAGAGTGGTTTTGTAGGACTGGTACAAACAGGAACCAGATTATAGGGGGTCAAGGAGGGTAGCTGGTGACAATTTATACTTACTACACAGCAAGGACTGCGCTTGGAAGTGCTTTACATACATGACGTCATTTAATCTTCATTATAACCCCACGTGGGAGACGCCGCTGCTGTGTTTCACAGGTTAGGAAGCAGACAGTGCAGTGACTTGCCCAACTTAACACAGGACCAGGGTCAGTCCCTGGCAGTGTGACCCTGGAGCCTCTGCTACGCCCTTCTCTGCAGTGATGAGCGAGTATAAACAAGGGAGGCATCTGAGAGAACCGTGCCCCGGGGTCTTGTGCCTGTTGCTGAGAGGAGGGAGTGGAAGGGACCGTGTCAACATTTGCTTCTGCTGGAGCGTGCCCCTCCCAGCGCTCCGCCATCAATTAGGAGAACGTCCCCAGGAATGCCGCCTGAGCTTCTGAAGAGAAGACCCCAGGACACGTGTTAATGAGAGGAGGGGTGGTTGGAGCTGACGGAAGAATAAAGATCTCCGAGGCAGCCCTGGGCCCGGGGAGGCCGGAGCTTGCTGGCAGAGCAGCGGGAGAGCCCTGCTGCTGGGCTCCGACTC
>NW_012148174.1:2021000-2022040 GCF_000956105.1 Propithecus coquereli | reverse complement strand
AAATGGCAAAGAGCTAACTAGTGTAATTTCATCCAATTTTTTTCACTTAAATTTTAAAATTTATCACATGAAGGCATGCACGTGATTTTAAATGTCAAAAAGTGCTAAAAGACATATTAAAAAATAGCAGTCATCTTCCCCTAAACTCAATTTCATTCTCGAACAGCGGTGAACTGCTCACAACTCTTTTGTTCTATGAGTTCCTGTGTTGTAAAGTCAGAACTTTGAGCTTCATACCCTAATTTCTCTCCTCCCTATATCCGTTCAATGTAGTTATTTCATAATTTTTGGTTAAACCCATATTCATGGTTTTTTGTTTTTATTAGGTAAATGTTATTTATTGCTGAGCCAAATAGCAGGCTGTGATTACATTTGCTTCATTTTGTAAACTTTTGTTTTTCCTGGAGTTAGTAACTGCTTCGTTCTTTGTTTTTATCTGCTTTACTGCCTTCAACTCTCTGGTCCAGCTCTTACCCTACCTTCTGACAGCTTTGCGAAATGTCTTTCTTAAAATTTTTCTTGTAGTCAAACCTATCAAACAATCTATCATATCCATTGTTTTTCTTTTGAGATCTCTTCTGTAGCCCTCAGTTATTCTGTTTCACCCCAGATTTTTTGTTCCCTGGGCTTGTTACAGAAATGGCCTTTGCCTGATTCACTTTGCTTCTCTCTCTTTTTCCAGAACTCTATGTCATTTTCTTTCTTCATTTATTATTCATCCTCCTGTAGCTTCCTGAGAAGTCATGAGAGGTAAATTTTCTGAGACTTTAATGTTTGAAAAAGAGTATTTATTCTACCTTTATACTCGATTACTAGTTTGGCTAAATCTGGAGCCATTGTTTGCAACTGATTTTCTCTCAGAATGCTGAGGATATTGCTACACTGACTTCTAGCTATTAACACTGCCTTTGAGGAGATGGATGCTTTTCCTCTTCCTGATCCTTTGCCCGTGACCTGTTTTCCCTTGCTGGGAACCTTTAAGATCTCTTTATCTCCGATATTCTCAAATTTCACAGTGCTATCCTCAATTGGGTTACCTT